>NC_134045.1:8754325-8762904 GCF_965140245.1 Athene noctua
TAGGACCATTCCCTTTTTCCAGTTGGGAATCTAAAAAATTTGGCACTGTGATCTAACTGAATGAACAAGGGCACGTGAAGTCAGTTTGTACAGCAGCAATGTCTTAATGAGATGGCGTTTCTGAGATGTGTAGGGTTTTGCTGCATTTCCTCTGTTCTGGCTGCTTATAAAGAGCTCCAAGCATTTGGATGTGGGAGTGGAACAAGTGGCCCAATAAAAAATAAAAAATAAAAAAGTTAATAGTGCTATTCACTGAGTTTTAAGCTAGCTATTGATGTCTAAGTCAGCAGATCTTTTCCTTTTGAAACCAGAAAGTAAGTGGGGCTTTTTTTAAGCATAACCAGGAAAAACCTGTGCTTTGATCTAAAGGTGGTTCAAATGAGATCCACACAGAGTTAATGCCCAAGCATGTCAAACTTCTTTTTTTCCTTAGGAGAGAACCAAGCTCTGCTACTTCAGTTGTCTGAAAATCTCCCTATGAAAGGCTTCTTGAGTAAATGGGCTGTGTTAAAACATGTATAGGTGCTGTCTGCTCTCCCTAGTACGTGTGAAGAACAAGGTCCCAGAGTAGAGTGTGTGATATTTATTTTTTAATATTTTTTTTTCTTTTCTGATAATTAATATTTAGATGTCTAATAAACTGCAAGTGAAGGTGTACAGTATGGGGTATATGCAGAGCTGTCAAAGCAGGGACCCGAGGAGAAGGTTGGTTAATATGGGATGCTAACATACAGGAACATGGCTAAAGCAGCAGCAGGATTCCCCCATCATTTACATTAATTGAGATCAAAGGAGTTACTCTCAATTTGCACTAACCTGAGATCAGTTAATCCATGTGCATTTAAGAAGAGATATATTTTATATGGTAAAGAAGGAAGTGATGGCATCATGAGCATTTTTTTGTCTCGTGTAAAACCTCGTTTTGTTGCTTTGTAACTAGTCTTGTGAAAAAGCTCTGTTGAGACACTGTTCTAAGTTTCAACAGCAGGGAATGGTGTATTCTGAGTTGCTCCCTTCTCAGGTGAGGGAATTATTAAAAAAAAAAAAAAAAAAAGAGTCCTTCTTTATGATTTTCAATCATTAAAAAAAAGCCTGATTTTTTAAGAGCATGCAGGATCTACAGACCCTGTTTCTGGGGAATATTTTGATGGAGCTATTTACTTTGTATTACTTAACCTTTTAACCCTGATTTTCATTCAGGTTTTCTTTTCTTTCTGGAAATGTTGATAATTGTCAAACTAACTTCCCAGATTTCTGAGCGGCAGTATTTCAGTAATGGGTCAGCTTTCTATGAATGATGTTTGTAAAATGATTACATTGAAAGGCTGTATGTATACTTCTGAAAAGAAATCACTGAAAACGGTGCTGAAAATCAAAGGCAATTAATAGGATCATTAAGACTGATAGATTTTATGGCTGCTTATAAAGATGAAATATAAACCAAAATTACTAGCCTTTTGAATTTAAAAAGAGCTCTGGTAGGTGAAGATGAAGCAAAATTGGAACATCTGCTACTTGCAGGTAAGGTTAAAATAATCAACGTTTCACGCTCCCATTGAAACAAAAAATTACCTTCTCCAGTTGTTATTATGGCACTCCAAAGCTGCCACTTTATGTTCCTTGCTAAATCGTTTTGTTTCCATTCACTTTGTGGGTGGAAAGATACACCCTTAAATGATAAGTAAAAAAGCAGATGATGCAACTACACTTAAGATGAATAAATGCGCTTTTACATCGAGGTGTTATCTGCAGACAGGAAGCAGAATTTTCTGTTGAAATAGGAGAAAATGTTTCTGAAATCTCTGTGAGTGAAATTCACCCTTGGAGAAAGGACAAGGCCCGTGCATGATGTGACCCTGTCTGTGGATGCTCAGATGCCTGGATTTGTGCTTGCATTCAAATAAAATACAGCTTAAATCTGTCCATACGCAGTTCTGTGCCAGGGTGTTGGTACTTGAATCTCATAGGAAGCAAAGTAATTTCTAGCTTTTAAAAACTGAAACAGAATAAAAGTTTAACCTATTTTTAAAAGATTTAATGAAAATAAAAACAATTGTCATTGTTTTAAATACCATTAAAGTATGGAATGAGAGAATTAGAGGGCTGGGGAGTTTCCTTCTTCCCGACACTGATTTTTCCAGTCATTTTACTAGGGTTTCAGGAGGCAAATGCAGATGGGAAGCATGCGAGGTTTGGGGGAGCATGGCTGAGGGGAGCACCATTTCTGATCCCTACAAAAGCAAGTTATGCATGGAGAGGACAACAGTAGCAAAGCGTCCTGCGCTGTCCACCTTCAGCCGGGCTGTCGTTTTGATCTGCCCGTCCGCCTTGTGTAATGCTCATCATCTTCAGGCACTTTATGCCTCAGCCACACAGAAAACCCCATCTGCTCCATTTAATGATTTCTGTTTGATGAATTTTTCTGTATTCATAAAGGGAGATGCTGTCACAAGGGACAGCCTCAAGCACACCCACCCCTACAATCTTTATCAAGCTCCCAGCCATAATCATTCAGGCTCTGCTCCTAATATAGCACAAGCCCTGCAGAACTGGGGGTTCATTGGCAGCAGGCTTCTGATTCCTTCATAAACTGTAATTCTGATGCTGCAGGTTTAATTAAGTACGTGGCAGTTAATCAGCCACTGAAAACAGGGGCCTCCACTGGGGAATTACCTGAGTGAAAACAGACCAAACATGAAGGGGCTCCCTTGAAACTCTAGCACTCGTGCTTCAACGCTGAAATGGAAAGAAAGTTATCAAATAAAATCTGTTTGCTTGTGGCTGTACTGTGACAGCTTTGTTAGTCCTAACAGATGACAAGGATTATTCAATCAATATAGATTTACCCTGAGAGTTTTGCTGTTTTCAGGCACCTCCAGGAAAATGACAGCCATTAAATATGTACAAAGGCCAGTTCGGGGCCTATGGCCTCTAGCTTTAAGCTGCTGCCTTTTCTGAGTTATGTCAGGATCAATTCTTTCTAATAGATATCACTTATCCTACATGATAATCAGCCTATCATAGTCCATTGATTACATGACAGCCTGATTTAGGTCTGGTCTAGAAGATAAGAAACACAGGGAAATCTCTTGCCTGGATTTCAGGGAATTAAAATCCTCTTTCAGAACTTCTCCCTGAAGTTATTTTATACACACAGAAACTAAGGGAGCTGTTTTGCCCAGTTGCCCTCTCTCATACATCACCCTCACTCCCGTGTAGCACCCTGGAATCACAGGGAGCCACAGCTGAAGACTTGGGCCCACTACCTTTATGTTATCTCATCTGTGGAAAGGTTGTCTGCTGTTATTCAGCACTGATTGTCATTCCAGTAAGAGCTGTTGTTTCATTTTGAAGGCTCCACTAGACTTGATCACATCATATTTAAGAAGATCCACAGTTTGGGATCTGAGTCAGGTGAGTGCTAGATGTGACCAAACAGAAACTTGCAGAATTACAAAGACAACTGCTGTTACAAGCTAAGTGTGAGATGACATCTTGTTTTTATTACTCCAAATATTGTATTTTTATTTCTATTAACAAAGTTTTCTTGAGATATCTTGCTGATAGTGCTACTGTGCTTATTGTGGTGCTGAGGTTGAGTGAGGTTCCTTGGTTTTCATGGTATTCAAGAAAGCTCAAGCAAGACATTTGTGTCTGAAATGTCTAAAAAGCCATTCCAATGCTCTTTGCGGAATGCATACAAGACTGCTGGGGTCATACTGGTGAAAGCTAAGGAAATGACCTCCTCAGCTTGTATGAGAGACAGTTGTAAGGTATCCTTTAAACTGTCATTTAGGTATTTATACACAAGCTTTTACTTTTCATCATGGTTGGAATTAATCTTGCTTATGATCTTAGATATAGAAGACTACAGAGCGGTCTCCTCTCTTCAGGTCTGTGGATTCTACTGGAAGTCTTACGAAGACCTGGCAGAATTCTTCATATAGATATGACATAGATTTGGCTGAACATATGATAGTGTGTTTCTTTGTTTTGTTCTGCAAATTGCAGCTAGACATCTGAAACTACACCAAGTGGCCTAACATGGCTTTTTCGAATAAGTAACTGCTATGTTTGCCACATGGCAGGAATACAAGTCTCAGATGAGAGGCAGAGTGTCTATACATAATCTCATTAAAAACATGGTTTACCCTGTGAAATTTACTGACAAAGACGTAATGTGAAAAAGTTTCAGCTCATGAATGCACATGGATTTGGAGGTTTTCGAGGTCAAATATATAATTCCATAATTTAACAATATTTTATTTCTAACTTGCATAAAGAGGAATATTTAGAAGTACACTTAATATAAACAGTAGTAGTCATAAACGACAAGTACAGTGGTTTACATCCTGCCTTTCCTGTTTATTTAGAACATGCTATGCTACAGTTGTCCTTCAGTGTATTATAAAATCTTGATTTTCTTGTGTAGAGCTTTGTATTTTTGAATTTTCAAAGGCAACCACAAAAGCAATACCATGTGCGTTTCAGATATTTCTGGCTACCAAGTCTCAAGACACAGTAAGATAGCATAGCAATCTTCTACTTCCCGAACATGTAAAAAAAAAAAAAAAAGAAAAACCAAAAAACAGGGGAAAAAAATAGACCGGTCTACCTTACTTATATTTCAGTATGCTTCTGCTATGGTTTTTAACTCATTGCTCATTCAGATTCCAAACTGACAGTATGGTAATTTTCAGAGCAAAATAAAAAGTTTTATATCCAGATGTGTAGTTGGAATAGCTACCAGATCCATTTGTCATTATTGCTTTTTGCATACAATCTGGTCTTATGATTCCTTCATCTTTCAATCTGTGCTTCTAACCCAGAGCGTAATAATTCTCAGCCTTACTGACAATTTTATTATGACTATAGATCAAATATATATGGGAGTTTTGGGTTTTTTTAAGTAGTTTGTTTTCACCACAGAACAATTTGTAAACATAGCAGAGCTCTAATTTCAAAATAGAAAAGGGTGAGAAATAGATTTTACTATGTTAAAGAGCACACTGGTGTTCACCAGGGAACCTCTGGTTTCTCTTTTAAGGCCCAGTTAACTTTATTTGCTGTAGCTTTTACCATCTCTTGTTATGTGTTTATTTGGAAATTAAAAAAAAATCAAGGCGTTATAGATCACATCAGTGTATGGGAGTAGATAAAACTGTAGTCCATTAAACTCTATTAATATATAAGTAGAAATACTAAAGAAAATTATGCTACTATATATTCCAACTATCAAACAAATCAAATCTATGTTTCATGTGAGAAAATACAATGAAGTCCAAATATTAGGGGGAAAAAAGGCATTTTTGTTTCACTAAGGTGTACATGTTAAATAATCAAAGGATTCAACATGACAATATGGTTATAGATAGTTATCTTAAGTGCCTTCTGTGGTGAGGAACCGAAATTAAGAACTTGAACAAAACATGATACATGAAAGTGCAGGTTCTACAAACACTGGGTTGCTTATTAAAACTACTTTGATCCCTCGTTTCTTTGATATCCTAGGTCTTATAAAGAATTCACTTTCAGGGGTAAATATAGGTAGTTCAGAGAGACTTTATGACATACTGTACATACTGCTCTTCCAGAGACACTTTTTAATTACTTAAGGAAAAAAAAAATTCAGCAAGAGAAAAATGCTGATAGAGTCACTATCAACTGATGTTCATTTCTAACTGCTGATTATTTTGGTGTAACCTATTTGAATAACACTCTTCTCGGAATCAGGTCAGGCTTGGGAATCTGAACAGATCTGTTTACGTTCCAGATTAGCAGGATGAGACGTGGGTTCACGCAGCAGATCGGGTATATACTTGTCCCTAAAGAGATCACATATTTGCTTGTTTCTCTGAATATTACACAGGCACCCGCTGGAAAAGCTGGATTTTTGCTGCTGTTCACTACCTTGATTCCCTGAGCCAGGACTGCAGGGAATTCTCAGAGAAGAGAAGAATCAATATTAATAACGTTTATTCTCTTTTTCAAATCACTTTGAGACCCCACTTTCTAGTCACTGAGGCCTGTATGAAACTGGAGGTAGTTCCGATGTAAATATATAACGCTATTTTCAAATATACTGCTCCAGTTTTTACCTACTGGCAGCAAATCCAGGGCAATATTTAGATTCTGCACAGATTCTTGTGTTTCATAAATGTGGGTTTGGATTGTAACTTTTCTGTTGAGGTTTTTCTGTGTAACAGGCAGATGCTAAACCTGGTGCTGTGATGTGAGGCTGAGTGGTGAGAAAGATCAAGTTCAAGTAGTAGACTATGGTTTCTTTGTAACAGGTAACTACATTGTAGGCCAAAACTTTTTTTATAAACTTCCATGGGATTGTCTTCTAGCAGCACTAAAGGGTCAATGCACCCTTTTAGGCCTAGAAATGTGAAAATATTTCTTCTAATAAACCCCATTTCCCCAATTTATGAATGCTGTGTGGACAAACAGGTATGACCTATGTGTTAGGAGTCTAGTGATTATCAGGTAATGTAAAATTAAGACTTGAAATGAACCAGCGAAATACAATCTTGATATGCCCGGGGTATTTAGGGAAGAAGGGTTCTTGCATCATTTTGGTCAAATGTACTCTAAACACACATAAAATTTATGTGACCTGAAGTTGGGTGCTGAAAATACATTGCAGTCAGCCCCAGGCTCTGATACAAAATGCACTCATGTCTTGACCTGCATGTTTTTGGCTTTGAAATATGGCTGGGATACTCACTGTTTTCTTCAGTCAAAAGAAAAGTACCAACCAAATGAAAATTAGAAATCTCTAGAATGCACACAAGTAGAAATCCTTGAGCAGTTTTATTAGATCAGTTATGTTTCTTTTATGACTTCTTTTTTGTTTCAACAAGCAACTTTAACCTAAAAATTTAAAGCATTGTCAGATTTCAGGCAAAAACATTTTTTTAACAATGAAAATGGACTCACTGTCAGGCAGACCCCTATTGTCAGAAAATTGCTACATTGCCAGGGCTGGTTCATTCTGAAAATGAGACCGATGCACTTCTGAATGCTTTCTTCCTCCTTTCAATATAGGGACCTTATTAAGTTAATCTTTTTCTACTAAAAATTACAGGTATGATAAATTATTATTTTTTAATTAGAAAAGTTTAATGAGCAGTTATTGAACACAGTCTGGAGGCATTTTCATCTTTCCAAAACACAAATAGATACCTTACTACATGTTCACATGAGATTTCTTTACATAGCAGCAATCCAGTTCCTTTGCTGTAAATACCATTTTACATCTTTGAGCTGAGAAGTCTCTGGCCACTGCAGAACACCTATGACACCCAATTAAGCAACAATAATTCAATCCATCCATGTGCACCAATTACACACAGAGGCTTTTGGTGAGAGTGCAAATCTCCACACAAGCCAGGTGTCTATATATCAAATATCAACTCTCAGAGACCGCAGCATCTTTGTGAAATGCCCACACATGCAAGTGTATCTCTGTAGAGGACAAGATTAACTTTAGTCTTAATCTGTACTTGACAAAGTATGTAGACATTTCCCCTCTTTCCTGGATTTCCTCATGTTCCTATTCACTAGATCATGCTGTCTTTCATTAATGAATTAGTCGTCCAATAAACTGCTGCTCTTTAATTGATCTATGAATCTAAAAGATAACTATGACTCAATTTAGTTACATTTTTAAATCTATGGGAAGATATTTGTCAGTTTTGTAAATCTGCAAATCACTTCTGTGATCAGCACATTATCTAATGCAATTTCTATAATAATTTAAGTTTATAGTTTCCATTTTTGAAGTCTTCAAAACTAGTTAATGTAACTCCTTTTGGAGATGATTTATAGAGTTAGATTTATATCTATGTAATTTTTTGTTGTAGTTCTTAGAATAATAAACAGGTGTCTGTGTTCCCTGTTTAAATCCTCCAGTGTTTTAGTGGGTAGGAGATGATGGACAGCTAGAAAAAAAGAGAGTTTTGAACCTAGAAATTTTTTTTTTTTTTTTAATTATAAACTCTACTTTTGGTCTTCAATATCTCATTGTGATCAAGAATTTAAGATCTCCTTTTGAAAGACTTTTATATTAATAAACCATTTCAGACATGTTTAACTACCTCACATATAATAGAATTCCTTCAGACACAGAAGACATAAAACTAATGTAGTTTTCCTTGAGTTGTTATATCATCGTTTGAGTATGCAAGCTCCACATTAATTGATACTTGAAAACACACGTAATTTGGCATTAACAGCTAGAGGGAAACCAAAACGACCTGCCTGTAAATGCAGTCCTGTTTGGGGAAGGTCTTTGGAGTGTGCTTCACTCTTTTTTCCCCTCTTTTATTTAAGTGACTTAGATCAAACATTCAAGCACCGTCTGTAACTAATATTGTTTCCTGGCCTAAACAGATAATTGCCCTTCTGGATGTATAAAAGATGTCTCACGGAGCAAAGTGAAATATCATTAATAAAGGAGAGTGATTTACTCACGAATTCTTCAAGAAGTAAGATTAATAAGCCATCCCCTGGTGTTAGATATAATCTTCAGATCTCTCTTCACTGCATGACTTATTTTTGCAACAACTGCACTA
>NC_134045.1:9123104-9163104 GCF_965140245.1 Athene noctua
TGCAGGGGAGAAAACACCTTTATTTTTGCAACAGTGTCTGAGGAAAACAAAAGCAAACACTTCGGTTTGCATTTACATGCACATTTACAGACAAAATACGACAGTGTGTGTGTGTGTGTGTGTCCATACACATATATATTTTAATGAAATGTGATAGTATAAAAGCAATTTTCCCCCCCCACAAACTGATATCTATGTTGACACCATAGAGGGGATTCAACATAGCTGCTGAAAAACAGTGTTACACAGCCTCTCATGAGAAGAAAGTCCTAAGTTATAGCAATACTATGCAGCGTTTCTTCTTCCCTAGTAATGCTGGTGACTAGATTGTTGGGAATCTTTCTCACTGCTAGCAGAATGAACTATATATCCAAATTAATTTTGATTAATAATTCAGAAGAGTTTAAGGGTGAAGAGATAGAGAAGATTTGTGCCAACCTAAAAAAAAAAAAAAAAAAAGAAATTTTTTTGTATCTCAATTAACAAAGTACAATTTGATAATTGAAAGCAAATGCTTCTTTATCATATGATTTCTACTTTTCTTTACCCAATGCTGTCCCCTGCAGGGTGTAAGAAATCAGATCACAGAAGTACTCAGAGGCTAAAAAAATATTATTTTTTTAAAAAAATCCAAGAGTAAAAGAGAAAAGAGTAGTTGAATTAACATCATATCCTCTATCAGAATTCACTATCAAGCCAGCATAGTTTATAATGAATAATCCTTTCAGAAGCTTGACTGGGTGCTATAAGAGGCATTCCTTGAAAATATTCTCTCATATCTCATTGCATATATGCAACACTTCTTTCCATAGGTGTTATGAATTCCTAGTGCTCATGTTGATATTCTGTCTGTGGGCAATAAGTTGTTAGCTGTTTCTTTTATATGTCCCATCAGCTGCACTTGAACATGGAATCAAACAGAACACATAAATTATAAAATCATTGCACATCTCAATGGACTTTCTTACCATTTTATAGAATGGGAACTTAAGAGTACGTCCTGTATATGTAGAAAACAGAAAACTACTACTCTGCTTAAAAGACAGGTGACCCTCATAAAAAAACTACAGCTCCTCTCAAAAAGGACATTAAAAAAAGGTAAAGAAGGGAAACATAAAAGTGGGAGAACTGAATAGATTTTATTAATAAGATCATCTTTATACCAGACAAAACCAAAACATGGGGCTTAAACTCTGGGAGCATTTGTTAACATGTAGAAATCGTACTCACATGATTGCTGTCTCCTTGCTCAACTGGAACACACTGCTTTATCTGACTAAGTGCAAATACTGAAATGTTCATTAGCTCTCTTGAAACACCTTGGCTTGTCTTTATTGAGTTGCATTTCATCCATAGCCTTTGCACCTGGAGGCACACAATAAATTTTTCTGCACAAAGGGTTTCTTAAGAGTGGTATGACTGTTCCTTTTCTCCCCAGAGTCTGAATGCATTGCATCATCTTCTATCATACTTACAAGCCCAGGGCCCGGGATGAAGAATTGTTTAGTATCTCCAAACCAAAGCTTGCCACGTAGCAGATCAAATTGTTGTTGCTCTGCCACTGTGCTGACTCAGTACTGGCTTGTTTGATTTAAGGCACAGTTCCACTGTGAAAAGTTATTGTGAAAATGGTATTTTCTTCTGCAGCAGAGCTAGTTCCTACGTGTATGAAGAATTATATGTGCTGACTCAAGTGACAAAACATAAGTATTTACTGCTTCTGCTTTTGCCAACTCTGCAGAGCAAAGACAGAGGAGAGAAAGCAGGTTGAAGTCCATTTAATCTGTATACATTAATACTCTTTTCCAAGCTTCTGCGTGTTTACCCCTGTGCAATTCAGGGAGAACGATAGCATCCCAGAGCTGTTTACAGGAATATAATTTGGCATCTGCTGCTTGTGGGTAGCCATGGAAAGGAAATGTCTTGGTCTCTCAGATTCTACAGCGCATGTGGGAACACCACAGACAAAAAAACAGTAATGCAATAGTAATTTGAAAGAGTAAATCAGTACATTATACTTTTCCATACTTAGATTTTACCTGTAGTGACTTGAAGAGTTTGTGACTGCAGTGGATTATTTTGTGGCATTCTGGCTTTGTAAATTTGTCTCTTGGATTAACATAATCTCTGACTATTTGAAGGCAGTTGGAAAATATTGCGGCTTTTATCGTTGGTTACCACTTCTTTTAGAATAAATCAAAGTGCCAATATCCTTGTATTGTCCAGCTAGCTATCATACTTTTGGAGCTATCTTCTGCCTTGATATTGTGGACTGTTAGCGCATGGCACTGCCTTTCAGTGACTGGTCTGTTCCCACTGAGCCGTTCTAAGGGTTAGTGCAGGCTTTCTCCTTTGGCTCTTTTACACAGTCCGTATGTGAAATGATGAAGGGAGTTCACAAGGAATTATGGGCTGAGTGTTGGTTTTAGCATGTTCACAGTGTCTGGCTTTATTGCTTTATCTTCTCTAACCCAGAGAGAGTTGTCTCTCAGTTTCAAGGTGACACTGAAGCTTGCATAAGAGTGACTCGGGCTTATGTTCTGTTGAAAAAATGCAGTGGCTAGAGCAAACAAAGAAGCAAAAAGATTTACTTGAATATTCTAGCTACTTAAACCAGAAGTTTTAGCGATCCTCTTAAATTCCTAATTGGTACTAGATGATCAGATAGTCAGCTGTGTCTGCTGGTTACTTTCATTGTCTTTTTGCACTGAAATTGTCCCCTTTCCAGAGCTGTTTGTGGGACTATATTTTAAATCCAGTAGAACTGAAGTTGGTGGGAATATGGCAGCCCACTTAATTAGTCCAATACCTTACTGTGTGTCTTTGAAGCAGTAAAAGTTTAAACAGAATTTATAGCTACTGAATTCCCAAAGACTCTCCTACACAAAAGACAGTCAACAAACCATGCTGTGGTATTTGAAATAAACACCAGCCACTCTGCTGGAACATCCTTAGCACTGGGAAGAGAAGCAGCAGCTTCTCTTGTCAGCTTTGGAATTTTCTGCCCACGCTAGTCCAAAAAGCTAACTTGTATTGGCTTCAGGATATGCCTATTCTTCACCTTAGAACTACAACTAGGTTTTTGTTTAAGGGATTACAGTCTTAACTAATAGTGAAGCTGATATCACTTACAACCTTTGGTAGATGCAGTTCAATTCTAAAGTAAATGTCTATAAATAAAAGCAAAACTTCATAACTATACTTTACACAGTCTCTTTTGAACATGCTGTTTTTTCTGAGGAAAACTTCAGTTTCTCCAATCAATTGTTAGAAATGGGGTAATTTCCTCATACTGGAAGGGTAATAGTTCTTTGTCCAACCTACAGAGTGAAAACAATGTATAGGAGATGACTATATGGAGCTCATATTCAAGTAAAGGATAACTGACCTCCTAGGTCCCAGCACTATGCAGGATGAAAAACTCTTTGTGGGGGGAAGTGTCCTTGACTTGTCTTAAAATAGAAACTGAGTTTTTAAGCTTCCTTCTAACATGAGGCTAAACTACATAATAAGTATCAGACAATTCTTTGAACTTGTCTTCTAAATAACCCTTTAGCTATTGTAGCCTGGACAACAAATAACCTGATCTGTGTGTGTGAATGGATTGTGCTTAAATATATCCACTTAATATTGGTTAGTAATTTTTCTGAAAATATAGATATGCTTGTAAACCCTGAGTCTGCTTTAGCTTGTTCAGTAATTTATCAAAATATTGTTGTGCATTTCCATTAGAAGGAATAATACTGCCAGGAAGAGCCAGATGACTCCCAACGCTCACCATTTTGTTCTCATGTATAGCAATTGAAGAGTCATATCTGTAGGCTGTATTTACTCCTGAAATGTATGAAAACATAAGCCAAGGTGGAGACTTGAGGGCAAGTTCAGTTCCTGCTTAATAGCAGTTATGTCCAAGGACCCTGAGGAGAATCCCTAATTCCACTAGAGTTTTGCCTTCCTCTTGAAACCCTTTTGTTGGGAGCAGGTCTGGCTCATGGGCATAATAGGAACCTGAAATACAAGTAAATTTGAAAAATGCACATACACTCTACAGACACATAAGCCTGACAATCTTTAGAAGCTGTCTGATAACTTTATACAAAGCAGCTTGACCCCCTACTGTTATTTTTTATATTTGTATTTACTTTAGCACACAGAAAACCGATCATGTTACTCTGTCATACTAGTTATTTTATAAAAGTAGACAGAGGCATGTAGCAGCTCAGAAGAGCTTACAGTCTCCTGCAAACGCATAACACGTTCTTCCCTTGAGGTCTGAAGTTATTGGGAAAACTGAAATGCTTAGACTTTATTCTTTAACAGAATCTGGGTCTAAAAATTATAATAGAATACTCTTGGAAAGATCTAGTACCTCAGTATGTCCTTGTTGAAAAATATCATCATAAGTTTATAATATCACCTATATTAAAAGTTCAACAGCATGTTACACAAAAGAGACTTGACTTGAGAGCATATCAGTTTAAATTATTACAAACTTACTCAGTTAAACCAATATAAAATTATCTTCCATGTTGCTGTTGAGGATTATTCTGCTGCATTCATTTGGATGTCAGAGTGACAGGCCATTAGCCTAAGGGTAAGCTAATTATTTAAGGAACTTTCCTTGTTTTGTACAATGAAGAAGTATTCTTGAAAATACAACACAAACATAGATATCTGTGTCAGATGGTGATGGTCCAATTCTTTTAAATATGAAAATGTAATTTTAGCATTCAAATAGTCAAGACAGTGGTAATTTAAAATAAAACAAGAACAACAGTCATTAAATGGCTGTGTTTCTGGACTTAGATTGATGCTTAACACATTGATCTTCTTCAATAGAAGCTTTCCATATTCCATCTGTTAGAATCTTTGACCTTTTCTTAACACCATTAAAAGATAAAATGTTAATCTACTGAAAAAAGATGCATGACCTTTTAAAAGTGAACTGTACCACTTTACAGTCTGCCATCATTAAAGAACTTTATGCTCTGGAACCATGCATTATGTGTATCATAGCAATATAATTGTTTAGAATAATGTAATTGTTCAACCAAGAGGATATATACCACGCATAACATAAATTAGAACTAGAACTATGTGAACTTTGAAAACCCAATCAAAACAACATGTCAGATCAAGGCTTACTTTCAGTTTTAATCAGCCTCAACCTCAAATTTATTTTTTATTAATATGCCAAGATGCATGCCTGGAAGATACCATTTAACAAAGAAAAAAGGATGGTACTTTGGGACAAATGAAACCACATCACTGGCTAAGGAAGATGCTTATCTTTGTTTTAATCACCTATACTTAATTTTTTCAGTATAAGGAAATAAATGTGGCACTAATATTTTAAATAGTAGTGAGGAATTTCAGTAGCAAGAAAATTCTTGAAAATGGACTTGTTTGTGCTAAATCTGGATTGTCTTAAACTAAGGCTTCTTAATAGCAATGGCCACAGAACAGCATTGAAACAGGGTTTAAATCCAATTCAGTAAAGCACTTCAGCAAGTGTTTAGTTTTAAGTTTGAGCTAGTTGGATTGAACTTAAAATCAAGCCTCTGTTCTGAATCCTGACTACAGAGAAAAAACTGAATACGTGATAAGGTTTAGATAACCTCATATTATCTTCTGATGGATTCCAAGCTTTAGATGAAGGCCCTCACTGATTTGAAAGCACAGTTATATAATAATGTGTCTGCTTAATAACAGAGGATAATAGAAAGTCCAAATACCTTCTGCATTTGAATTTGATGTTCTTTTTTATTACAGAGGCCAAAATATTTTCTGCAGAGGAAGGCTCATATTCTGCTAATTTCAACCTAAATTCCACTGAAGTCCATTTTCCACCATAAAATTGATGAGCTTAAGCTGGATGATTCTGGGTTGGAGTATCCTCTCTCTGAATGTCTGTATGTTTTTCAGTGGAATTTACTCCATAAGGTAAGTGGCTGCATGCAAAATAGAAAAACAAGTGTTCTAAGATGACATACATTTAGATCCTTTTCTTAATATTATTTGGTTGTAATAACATAAGTAGCATTATCAATGTCACTGTAGTGGGGGCTCTCAGCCCTGATGAAATAGGTGCATTTAAATTAGCAGTTTAGGGCACAGGAGGGTTTATTCCTTCATGAATTTGCCTTGCACCTATAGTTGAAGGCTAGTGGCATGCACTCAAAGCTGCCTCCCACCTCATGAAACTGAGGCTGGAGTCACACCTGGTTTACCATCTTGAGTGACCCGCTTGCAATGAGGACATATGGTCCTGCAGAATTTAGCTCTCCACATGTGTACTGCATGCCTAGGACTGGAAATTGGCTTGAACTTCATTCTTAGAAATGCCATCATGTGCATAATGATGCAGAAAACATAGAAGGCGGCACAGGGTTTGCTAAGAGTTTTGACAAGTAGAAAGACATTCACTTCTGTAAATGTCAGTTTTTTAACTCCAGTTAAAACTTCATATTCTGCTTTCTGAACATGTTACTGCACTAGCCCCATCTGTTTATATTTTGTTCCCGTTAAATAAGCAGCACCCCATTTTGTATAGGCCAAGCATTTAATCTTTGAAGTTAGTAGTCACTTTTTTGGTCAAGTTCTTTCATTGTTTAGACCTGCTTCCCAGTCCCAGCCCCAGTTTATCACCACAAATTTCCTCTCTTGCATATTCTTCCCTCTAGGTCATTGATAGTGAAAGCAAGCAATATGTTTCCTGGTGTTCAACCATGTGGCACTTCACTAGTCACATAATACACTAGATAAGCAGATGACAGTCTGTGCTGCTCTGAATAGCATATGTGCATGCCATCTGAAAGCCAGGAGCCAGAGGACATAGATACAGCCAACAGAGGGAGTCAATGGCAGCAAAGCACTGGCCACTCAACCCCTGCTTTGGAGGAAGGAAAAACAGACAGCTTTGCATTAATGGTTAGAGTAGATTTCAGCCTGTTTTCCCATTAGTCCCTAGGCATCTCCTAGAGGCCATGTGCTTTTCTGCTTTCAAGCTGCAGGTTGCCTACCTGACAGAAGTTTAGTTCCAGCTCAGCAGGAGGAGGTGGTGCCCCACCAGAACGTCAGCTGTTTTGGGGAAAGTTTGGCCACTTTTTTGTGTGGACATGGAAGATCGGATCTGTAGCATTTGCCTTTCTGTCTACTAAGTATAACTGTCAAGTAACATACAGAAGATATAACTGCTATCTAATTAGCATTACAAAATAAAACCTACATTGTGGAGAACACCTGCTTGCTCTGTCTTTTATAGTAAAGTAGTAATGTTTAAAATCTCTTGTGCCTACTCATAACTTGGTACCCAACATAGCTAAGATGATACAGACCTCATCAACCAAAGTGGCATTCCCTTCAGACTAAGAAAGTCCTAGATCTCAGCATTGATGAATATAAGAGAAAGACAGTCTTTCCTCTTTGACAGAAGCAAACTGTCACAGTAATAGTGAAATGAGATACAGAAGGCAAAAAAAAAAAATCAAAATGTTCTTAGACAGATGCAGGCAACATGTAAATAGAATAATAAATCTGGCAAGAAAGATCTGTTTATTTTTTGCACAAAAGGGCTAAGAAGTTGTGGGTTGTTTTTTGTTTTTTTTCCATTTTAAAGCATGAATTTCTTTTGCTTCCACCTGAAGGCTGCACAGTATTCCACAGAGCAGCTGTCCACAGCAAGAAACTCATCATTCACTCTCTGATCACCACATACAGTAAGTGACAGGAAACTCTGCTTGATTCTCTTGTGTCTTCATGAAATAATTTCTTCACCAACCAAAGAAATCTGCTGTTTACCATAATCTCAATTTAACACCTACTCTCAGTGTTCAAAAGTAACTGTCTGCATTTGAATGGGGGTTGCAAAGCAGAAGTAACTGCCAGGGAAAACTAAACAAGTCTTGTCTCTTCCTTGAAAGTTGGAAAAGGCTTTAGTTTTTTTATCCCAGTGACAGGTTACATGATAAATAAAGTTTGAGATCTTTGCTTTGGCCATTTAAGACAAGAATTGGCTAGAAGTGAACAAAGCTGAAGGGTGCAAAACTTGAATTAAGCCCAAATTACACATTAAAACAGTTGTTTGAAAGCAAGTGGCACATGCACAAAGAGTAAAACTGGGGGTGGGGTGTCTGTATGGTGTAACAGATAGGGGATGTTACTCCCAATTTACTGAGGAAGCCCCTTGAAACTAATGAGTTTTCAGTTAATGAGCAGTATGGGAAAGCGGCCTTGGGAAACATTTCACTTCTAAGAAGCTGCTATATTTGTTTTGCATTACGTAGAAAACAGCTGGGAGTATCTCAACCCCAGAAAAGCTGTGAATAGTCCCACCTTGCCTCAGATTACCATGAATAACAGAGGATCATTTTAAAAAGACTTCCTCGTTCACATTGGAATCAGATACAATATCTTTTAATCAGCAGTCAAAACAAAGGCCCTATTAGTATTGTTAGATTAGCTAGATTTCTATAGATTTGCTCTAAAGTTAACAAAATTGCATCCAAATGAGAAGTGACCAATATGAGATGTTCTGCAGGAGTTCAAAACCTGCAACTGCAGCTTCACCACAACGTGTAAAAACCCTGTCAGCACTTACCTGGGAACCAGGGGCTGCCCTTGAGGGAAATGTCTCCTGCAGGTCTCTTCCCCTAACTTGCAAGGCTATGATTTGGGGAAATTCACATGTGAAGATTTAGAAACGTGATGCACAATGTTTTCATGTCATAGCTGGATAGAAGTAAGAGTAAGTTTACAGACAGGGTGTATTTTGTGATTAAACATTGTGTTGGAATTTCTTTTTGTCAGGATTTCTGGTTATATCACTGTGTTGATTTGCTGTGGATAAAAAAATGGTGATGTAAAATTCTTGT
Source organism: Athene noctua (assembly GCF_965140245.1). Classification (NCBI taxonomy): domain Eukaryota; kingdom Metazoa; phylum Chordata; class Aves; order Strigiformes; family Strigidae; genus Athene; species Athene noctua. The sequence continues at coordinate 9,131,978 of NC_134045.1, forward strand.
GTAATTTTTCTGAAACAGGATGAGTTTTCACATCATGTGAATAGCATTGTACTGCTAACTGCTTAGAGGAAGCTAAGTAGAAGGAATCAAAGAGTCAGTACTTGCCTCAATAAGATATTTTTAGCGGTTTTGGATTTTGATATATGAGTGTGTTGGGTTTTTTCCTGAGAGAACAGGAAAAATACTTCTGCTCTCCCTGTTTCTTTCATATTAGGTTTTGTATTGCAGACCATTGCATTAGGTCATGTTGCATTTGATCTGCTGGAAAATGAACAGTGTTTTGAACTATCTACATGTTTCATTTGCTGCCTCTCTTTGATCAGGTGAAAAGATAAAGCATTTCACTATGTAACTTTCCTACCAATACACAGGTATGTACGAGGGTTACAAGTTTTCAAATAACCTGTATGTACCTAATCAGAATCATCTTGCCCAGGCACAGCCTTTGCTGCTAGAAATAATGCTTTTTAAAACGTATTGACATATGCATTAAATGAAAAACACACATGGTATTGAAGTGCTCCATTCTCCTAGAAGAGGAAGAGAGTAAGTCTTAATTTTCCTTTGGGGCAAAACTTTAACAGAATCATTGCTAGTTCATGGTCTTTTAGTTATTGTTTAAAGCCCATAAGATACTTAAAACTTTGAGTGTTTGTACCAAGAAAAGAAAAACATTAATTCATTCTTGAGCTCAGATTTGGCAGCTAATAAAGTTATTCTGGCTTCTATTACATTTCTTGCCCACTAGCATTACCATGTTGTTATTATTTAGCTGAAGAGTTTTAGTGTCTCGAGCCCCTTGTACCTTTTTGAAGTTGAGAAAGAAATTCAAAGGTCAAAAGGAATATGGAAAATGGTAATTAATTGCAACAGAGAAAACAGAAAAAAGAAATGGAACAAGACATATGAACAAAATGGTGCTCTGCCAATATTGTTAGTGCTGTCATTTAGGTGTGTTTACATGGTTGAGTGATCGTGCTTGGTAATCTGCTTATATTGTTGGTTTTACAGTTCTTGGTGAGATGGGAAGGAGTTGTCTCTGGTTGATGGTTTCTGAATTTTTCTCAAATTCTCCCTGTTCCCTCCAAGATGGACACAGTTTAATTATGTTTCCATTATCCATCCCCAGTGTTTCAAGGAATTCTGCATTTTCTAAGTGAACTCGCCAGCTTATAACATGCTATCATATGTACTTGGAATTAGATCTCATTTCCCGTCTCTCATGGTTACCAGGCATTGTATTGCAAAGTGGAACCCTCAGCAGTTGAATTTTCTGTTCCACAGTGCCTGATCAAATAAACTGCAATATCCCAGGGCCTGACTGGACGTTACTATGCCGTGCAATGTGCAAGCATATGCCAAGCTGGGCAGAAGGGAGGAAAGCCTGCAGCCATTTAGCAGCTTCTATCTCCTCCCTGACTGGATTGGAGATAAAATGATATGTGTCACTTGTAATTTGTAATGTGATCAAAGATGGGTATATAGTATCAGTAAATAAACAGAAGATTGCTTACACCATTTGTTCTGTGAATCTGTCAAGTTTGGCATATCTCAATTTTTATCTGCAGTTGTCATCTGCTGCAAAAAATCTGGATTTTAGAGGGTCAGACTTTCAGACAACCTAGGTGTACAACAGATACTTCAGACTGTTTGTAGTTACCCAGTTTGAAAACTAAAGGTGAGTACTGCATGAGGAGGCAGACAGAAGTGACTTTCCATGTGTAAATACTTTCTTTCTACGTATCAGCCTTCCTAAACAGTTTGCAAATCTGTCCTTAAATTGACTACAAAATGTTTTGTTCAGTGGCCAAAAACGAGGGGCACATCAGTGGTCCATCTGTTTTTGCTGGTTTCTAGAATTCAGTGAAAGATACTATTCTTTGCATTGTCTTTGTTTATTATATGTCTAGGCTTTACATAAATTGTGAAAATATTTGCGCTCTCTGTTTGATTTCTAAATTTTGAAGCTGAGGTTATGCAAATATATAGCTTATGAGAAGAGTCAGGCTGACAGCAGAGGGATTGATCTCCTTTGTGGAGCACGTACAGCATGTTGCCTTGTTATCTTGTCAATGCACTTCAGTCTCAACATAATCTCAACAGTGAGTGTCCCAGTTTGTTTCCCACATCCTCCTGTCCTTAGCATCTGGGCTGCTATGGGCAGCCTGGGTTCTGGTTAGTTCTAGCTGATGATTGAGAGTGGAAACCTTCAAAATAAATGAAGTAACTCATTGCATATAGACAAATAAAATTCTGTCTTGGGCACTTGCAAGGCCATCTGAATCTCCTTCCACAAATAACGCTCCCTCATTTTCAGCTGCATTGAAAAATGCAGTGAAATCAGACTTTAATCAGGAGAAATGACACATTCCTGTGCATATTTCAGGGTCTTAAATTAAAAGCTATTATTTAAAAAAAAAGAAAATTAAAGGCTATTTCGGATTTCTTGTTACTGCTGACCCTTTAGGACTGTACTGAGCTCCTGCCACCTACCAGCATGCTCGCCAAGCAGTCTGTACAAATATTATTATTACTTAAATAGAGTCTGAATCATTACCTTGTGTTTTCACTTTGTAGTGAAGTGATTTAAATATAGTTTTCTTATGTTGGGATCCTTTGACAAATGCATAAATAGTTAGCGCATTGTTAGCAACAGTGAAAAGGAAATGGATGCCTGGCAGGAGGAAGGGCAAATAATTTTCTCATGCTTGCTGTGCTCTTTCTGTAGTGTAAATCATCTCTTCTCTTCTGAAAGTAAAAACTTATTCCAAGATGTCAACAAAAGTAGAGTAATTAGGAAAGGAAATGTAATTCCTCCCTGCTGCTCCTCCCTCACACACATTAGTAAATGAAAGCTATTTAAAGATACAACCTGAGGTAGACTAATTGGAGGAGATGAGTCATTTGGGACCTGATCCTGGAAATGCTTACTCAAATGAGTAGCCCTTTTATTGTTTGCCTGGGTCAATTTTGAGTGTGTGTGCATGCTTCAGGATCAGGGAGGAGAAAGTTCAGTCCTGCAGGGTCCTGAGTAGACCACTCCAAAATAGAATGGCAGGCACTCAAGCTCGTGAGCCATCCAGTTGGTCTCAGTGGAAAGATGCTTGTGCTTAGAGTTAACTACTTTATTGGATCACAGCCAGTTTGGTCAGTGTCTCCCAGGACTAAACCCTGAATGGCTAACTTTAAATAGAATAGGAATATTACGAGACTACTTTGATTAATTAATCTCATTTGGAAAAAAAAAAAAACCAAAAAACTAAACAAAAACAAAACAACTAGAAAACCGAAACACACCACAAAACTTTTCCACATACACTCATGCCTCTGGTTCATGTCTGTCGTAAAATTAACTACTGTAATGCGCTTTTTCCACAATTTAGTTCTCAAATCCTTTGCTGCAAAGGAAGCTGTAAAGCTCAAAGGCATATTTTTTTCTTAGTATTAGCAATTAATATGCCACTAGTCTTTGCATAAATAAGTTGTCTATTTTAAAGCAACTCAAATGGGCTATTTCATTTTATATGACTGTTAATTAAGATGTTGATTAGCCCTGCTATTGAAACATTGAAACCCGTTCTAAAAGAAATGACCACTGTTTCAATTTTATTTTAATTAGTTGGACTTTGAGGTTATTTACTACAGTGTCAACTATCAAAGTAAAGCTCTTTAATTTGATGTTCAGTCCAAGGCAGGTAGTGCACAGAATTCCACATTTGCCTGTAACCACTGCCATTAACAGCAGTATGATTTAAGGTCATTTAAGAGTCATCAACCTCACAGATGGTAAAATGCAAAGTATCTAAAAGGGAAAATAACAATTGTTGTCTTGTCAAATAAAATCCGAACATTGTATTTTTTGTGAACACCCACTAGCTTCCAGCAATTTTATACAGAATGTGTTTCCCTTTGGGCGGAGAGTGTTAGGTCTTCCCTTTTATGCATCCTTCCATTGAGACACGGTAGTCCCCTTGGGAGGTGAAACCCACCCAGATATTTGTGATTTTAAAACTTCATTTGCGTCACTTGCAACAGAGATGGATCATTATTCTGGGATAAAATCACATCCTGCACAGTGAAAATAACAGGCAACATTTGACCTGTAAAGGGAAAGAGGAAAAAAAAATCCCAACAACTTTAAAGTGTTAAAAGAAACAGACAGTGTTAAAGCTGCTTCAGGAAACAAATTCTCCCTGTAATGCAGTGTAATTACAATCTTTTCTAAGCTAAGTATAGTACCCTAGAGATTACTATAAGTAACTTATAATAGAATTTTTATTAGTGGTAGTAATTTTTTATGATAATTAGTGTAATTTGCAGCCAATAAAATCAGAAGATATATAGATATCTCTTTTACAACAGAAAACTATTCCTCAGACAGCTGAAACATTAAGAAAGAAAAATGTATTATTTTATGATCATTATACACTTTTATGTTCTGATTATTTGGTATTTTTTTTATTAGCTCATTCTAATTAATAGTGAAAAGTGTGAGGCATACTCAAGAGCCAGTATAAAGCGACCAGTTTGGGGTAAGCAGCTGGCATTTAGTTTCTTTGGAAGTCTTTATTCCATGCCATCTGAAACCTCATCTTTTGTGGAAGTTTAGCGGGTTATAAATATTTCTCCTAGATGATGGGTTACTCTTGTATCAGCCTTGTACTTGCAGTGAGGTTGCCTTTCCTTATTGACTAGAGGGAGAGCTGTAACTGTTGAAAAAAAGTTTTAAAAATATTGCTGTCCTTGACTGTGGCATGTAGTCTGCTTTATTTTGAGAGTCTGTTGTGTTGCCCTACAAGAAGCTCTTGCAGCACAGTCCTTCTCAAAAAGCTCTTAAACCTACAACAGGAACACACATGCAAAAATATTCCTTAATATGGATTTGTGATCCCACACAGTAGGACTGCATGCTAATGGCTGGAAAATGGCTGTGCTTTGACTTCCTCAGATTTGGAGGGGCATTTTGACTGAATGGATCAGCTACTACTGCTAAGCCAGTTGGTTTGTTGGAAAGGAAGAGAATAGTTCCCAATAAACCTATGGAAGGACTAACTGCAATTCTGTTAGTATTCAGGATCATACTGTAAGTTTTTTGTTTGCTTTTCTACATATCTTGCTGGCACTAGCAAGCAAAAGCTTTGCCTGAATGAAAAAAGAGAAGGCAAGACATGAGTCTTGGGTTTATCATATTTTCAAAAATAGCAATTGAATTGAGAGCTGGACCATTTAGCATAGTCATTTTGTTTTACAGTGAAGACAGGATATATAATGATTCCCAATTTAGTTGGAGAGGTTGAATTTCACTTCTTGAAGGAGAAAAGAGGGGAGAATAACAAATCCATAGAGATTTCAGATGGAAGGAGGCTGTTTCATATGTTATCTATGGCTTGATATACTGCTATTTTCTTTTTTCAGTGGCACAGTAACCCCTAAATGACCCTCTTAATCTGTATTATCGTAATTCATTGGCAGCCATTATAGGATAAAAATAAAAACTTCAAGATATGTGACCCTAAGAGGAACCAAAGAAGGTTTTTATCATCTTTCCCTAGCCTTATGACCTCTTGCTCAAAAGTTATGCCAGGAACTAAAGTGTCTGGTAAAACAAGTTTGCATTTTCTACATGGTGAGCAATATTAAATCTGCTTTGGAGAAAGAATCACTCAGATTTGGTGTGGGACACAGTGTCATAATCCTCCAGGCTGCATGGATGAGATGGACCGCTCACATAGGCTGTGCATATGTTGAAACTGGGATTGTGCATGCCTGGAATTCCCTGGGCTTGGATTTTGCTCAGGGCTGTCTGAATATATGTAAGGACTGTGAAGAGTGCCTGCTGTCTTCCACTCAAAGAATGGCATAGATTCTCCCAGATATTTTGAAAATTATTCCTGCAGAAAGTCAGAGGTCTGTTGCATTTTCTTAGGTGTTTTAGACTTGCTTTGTCCTAAATTAGAACAGGAAAGGGGAAAAGGGGAAAAAATAGGGGTATTACTCCTTAGAGGTGCTAAAATGAGATCAGTACTTCCAGCAGCTGTACAGAAACTCACAATCTAGTCCTCACCTCTCTGGACCCTGATGAGCAGCAAGTTGACAATGTTGACAGCTGACATATCTTTTTCCATGTGATTTAGTGTATGTTGAGATGCATGAGGTAGATCAGGCTCTGTAGAAGTCTGTCCAACATTCTGCAAATATGGGCAGACATCAGTGCATGAAGTTACCTGTGATTCATATTTTGAGAGTTGTCCCAGTGATTGTAACTAATGCAGACATAAGGTATTATTGAGCTGGCTTATGTTTAAGTGTCTAATTCAAAGACCTGTTTAGACAGTCTGTGAACACAGGCATGTTCGTCTGAAGACTTAAGGAAAGTATTGGTTAGATTCCTAATAAAGATGTTCTAATGGTGTTTCCTTACCTACATTGTCAGTGCCAAAAGGAAATATGGTAACTGACCAACTGTTAAACAGTTGTTTCCTTCATGTCCAAGAAACCCTCACTTTGTGATGAGAATGGCAAGTCTTGCCTTGCCTCGTTTCCCCTGTTGCTTTTTGGCAAGGGTAGCACTGTGCAGACCTTCAACCTTCAGGGAGATTCAAGTCCTGTTCAGCCTGGAAGCACACGGGCTGTGAAAACGGCACCCTGACAGTGGAGCTTCTGCCAGTGGATAAAGTATCAAGTATCCATGCTGATTCTGCTGGATTCCTGTGTGCCAGCACTTAGAGACTGTTGACCGTGAGGTTTCTCTGACACTCTTGTGAACCCTCACAGGGACAGATGGATTTGCTCTTGAATGGCTCCATTCTTTTCTCTTTGTGAATAGAGCGGGCAGTTGTTAATTTGCCCTGACTGCTGTCATGCACCACAGGCTTCTGCTTTGTCACCCTTCCTGCTGGCCATGGCCTCAAGGCCAGGAGGTCTCATATTCTGAAAATGTGTGTACTTACTGTATGTGTCCAGAATGTCTTTAGGGAGGAGGGGTATCACAGCTGAGCGCAGGAGGTGAGCTTCCCCTTGTTGTGCTTCAACCTGAGACTTAAACTCGGGAGGCTTCCAGTAAGCTGTTTTAGTAGAAGCAACTGATGGAAGTTAGAGAAATTAAATTTCTGCTCCCCCTACACTGAGGAATCTTACCAAAAGCCCTGTAGGCAAAAGTGATCACCCTTGGATTTGCAGTGTTTTGAATTCGTATATGAGCCATTATAAAATTATTCACGGGTTTATTAATTTTTGAGTTGAATTACTGAAATGCATCGCACCTAAGGTAATCTCTGCAGAATATTTGGAAACTTCCTGTAAGAGCACAAAGCAGTTTCTTGCTCTCTTGGTCGCTTCAGGGTATGTTTTGCTTGCAGGCTGCTTTCAAAGTTCTCAAACTGCGCACCAGCTGCCTATGCATTTCCAGGTACAAGTAAAAATGGAGTTTTCAGCCTTCAGCCCCAATAATACATCTTTCCTCCTCCATTCTTTGCTACATCTCTGCAGGTTGGATCAGCTAGTATTCCTCATTTGTTATTATTTAGTTAAAGGTCTCTCTTACTGCCCTCGAACCCACTGTATGTTCTTCCTCCATCTTGCTGACCTTTGAGTTATTTAGCAGAGCTGTTTTCCAGGAGTGGTTTCTAAGGGTTGATAGGTCTGAAGGATTTTAGGCAAAAGGGGTTATATTTTCAGTTTCAGAGCCTGTGAATACTTTATTAGCAGACACTGGATTATGTGGTAATTTGTCTAGAGGTTAGAACAGGTGCATAGCGTACTCCCAGATAAGTAAAGCTTAAATTGTAATTTCCACCACAGACAGATCAATCTGTAATTTAGGTGACTGAACTTTTATAGTTGGTGTGCAAGGAAAATACCTTTTTTAGAACAGAGACTGTAAATTGATAGAATAGTTTGTGTTGTGAAAATTAGCCACTGTATTCAATTGTATATAAAAAAAGCATAGTCACTTGAACTGCACCCACAAGATGCAGCCTAAAAAAAAAAAAAAAAACCCAAAAAAGAAAAAATCCAAACATTTAAATCTGTGAAGACACTCTTTCCTATGTCTTGGTACTGGACTTCGGGTGTTGTTTTCCTTGCTTTTCCAGGAATTTGGCATGTGACACAACACCACATCTGGTAAAGGTTTAAGTGAAAAATTTCTTATTTCTAAATTCAAATAATTTTTTTTTCCAGTTAAAATGTATATCCTATTCATCCATTCTGACACCAGGTAGGTAACAAATCGTGTTGCTTGTCTCTTGAGATGAGTATCAGAGTAATTCACTGTGTATGTACAACACTACCTAGAAGCTACAACACAAGTGATAAATAGTAGCAGGTTGGCAGGGGAGTGAGGGAGGTTCTTCAAAGAAAAATTATACTAAAAAGATGTAAGATTAGTAATATCACTGTCAAACATGTGAACTTTGTATCCCCACTGGAAAATCATTGGCAAGTAGACTCTGAGGAGAAGACAAAATCAGCATCTGAAAGCAAAGAGTCTGTAGCCCCAGCTGAGAAATGCCGGTCACATCTGACACCTACTGAGATCTACACACATGAAGCCAATGGTCATTAGGTTGGATTCTTAATCACCAGAAAAATGGTTTAATTCAACGTCTCATCTCAAGAGATGGGGCAGAAGAGGTGGAAAAAAGCAAATGACTCTCTCTTCATTCTAGGTAATGTCGAGTACAGGACACTCTCCCACTGCACTGGAGTCCAACAGGTAATACCAGTTGCTTTACCCTCGCTAGTAAACACTGAGAGGTAATGCAGTTTTGATGCCTAGAATTTCAGTACCAAATAGAACTAATATAAAATGCTATAAATTAATTGATCTCAGCATTAAATTTGATCTAACACGATTCTATTTGAATTTTTAAAAATAAGTGCAATCAGAACCTACTAGATGTTTTCCAGAAAGGAAGATTGCATGAGTAGAGTGGTTTCTTTTTCCCATGATTGTCGATATTGTTTTCATCTTACAGTAACAGTTCTCAAAAAATACATTTCTGCAAAATTAAATATTTTCAGTTTGGGTTTTTCCCTTTCTCTCTCCCCTGTTCCAGTTCTCCACTCTTGGAATAGGCAGAAGACGAAACACATTTTTTCTTGTTAATATTTCTTGCTTTTGTTCAGCATTTTTTCCAGCTCCCCTACAACACCACTCAAAACATCAATGGCATATTTTTGCGATGAAGTTGTATCAGAAAAATTATCAAAGATTTCTAAAAACAAGGATACTCTTACTATTTGTGATGTTTGACGCTGGGCTAATTTGGCAAATAGGATGCAGTATAAGCTTGTGGTTTTAACACAATGGAGAAGTTATCAATAGAAAAAAGGATGGCAAACAAGGAGTCTTGCACGTGTGCTTTTCTCTGGGTGGTTTCCAGGTTTCACAGACTGAGTGTAACACTGTGTTTCTGTCTTGTGGGAGGAAAGACTAGCTCGAGGCCCACAGCCAAGCTCCTTAGGAAAAGAAAAAGGAAGGCTGCTCCCATAATAGGGTGTGAAAAACTGACCTTCTACAATAGCAGTTTTAAGTAGCTTCTGAGTTTTGTTCAGAAGTGGTGAGGAAAGTGTAATTGTGCTGCTCAGTTCTGTTTGAACAAGTGAGTTGTGCACTTCACAGGAGGAATGTATGGAGTATGTTGAAAGGGCAGATAGGGAAGTGTGGCCAGGAATGTGATAGAGTGGATATAAAATGAGTGAAGACAAGCGTCCTCATGCTGGCTGCAGTGGTGACGTGCATTATCTCAACATGTTATCAGAAGATAGATGTTTGCATTCCCATGGGTCAGTGCAAGTTGTCACAGTTTCAACTTCCAGCTTTTTCTTATGGAAATAACATCACGAGGTAGTGAATGCAGAAAAGTCCTCTACTTGCTTGCACCTCCACATGTGATGGTACAATCTTGGAAGTTCTCTAGAGGACTTACGCTGCAGTGTGAAAGTATGTCAACTGTTTTTTCAATGGTCCTCTACTTCTATTTATAGCAACAAAGTTGATTAAAATGTTTTATTTCACTCATTTTCCCACTCATTAAATCTCTACTACTGCTTAGCCTATTTTCAAGGGGGAGCCATATTTTTTTTTTTTTTTTAACCCTTACCTTCATTTTTTAAATTTTGGTTTTGATGGAGTTCTCATCAGTGAAGTTTTGATGCCCAGTGTGAACGCTGTCTCTTAGAAAGTCATTGGTCTCCTGGAATGGCAAATAGATCAAAACCTGGCCCTTCCAGCCCAGCCCAACCGTTTGAAGCTAGTTAATTTTGCAAGACCACTTAACAGGTTTTGTTATCGTTTCAGCATGAAACAAAAACAAATAGCAGAACTTCAGAAGGTTTTGCAAAATGCAGTTAAGCAGTTGCCATTGTTTCTGATCTAATCGATTATTAGTATTAATTAAAGGATCCCTATAGAGCTGTTCCTCAAATCCATAACAGGCAATACGAAATGTGTGGCATGGAATCTCAATTCCTGTATTTACTGTGTTGTGTCTGTTCCTGGGAGTGTGAATATACCATCTGATAAGGTGAAACACCCTGTATATGCTAGTAATTAGTCATAATTTCATGTAATTATTATAGCAATTTCTCTGGTAGCTATTATGTGTCCGTATTTTATGAAGCCAAATTTGTAATTTTTAATTAATATGTAGTTAGCCCATTAAAGTATGTTACATACCTTTTTCTCATCCCAGCTTTTTTGAGCTCTGCTTACCTGGTGTTTCCACAAAAGCAGTAAGAAAATAAATTAATTTCCAAAGTTATATATTTGTCCTATTTATTTATGTTGCAACTTTCTTTTTGTAAGGTGTCATAAATGTTCCAATGTTTCTCTTCATTTTGGTTTGTTTTTTTTCTTTCCTTAACTGTAGACTTTCCTGTTTTAGCCTGTAAATATGGTGTCAGGCTGTAAATATAGCACTTGGGAAAGCGGGGGGCAAGCAGCACTGCCTAGAGTCAAGAGTGTCGTGGGCAGATTCTCTGCCAGATTTTTCAGCTATGTTAAAGTTTTAACACTCAGCACCCATCCTGATTTTTTCAGCCTGAGGTATCTTTTAAAACAGAAATTGATTATCATGCCAATCTAATCTGCAGGATTGTTTTGTCACGTGAATGAAGGGAGAATGTGATACATTTATTTTCACATAGCTAAAAATCAAATATGAACTCCCCTCTGAAAATGTAAGAGTTGCTGGGGGGGGGGGGTGTGGGGTGTGCTTGGGGGGAAGTTTTTTGGTGTGGACACTTAGTTAGCAATTTTTCAAAAGTAGATAACTCCAAAACAGGAGAAGCAGCCCAGAAACGCTGCCAGAATTAACTTTGTGGTTTTCTGAATCTCTTAAAGTTGCAGGCTTAGAATTATCAACCTGTAGCCCACAGTTTCACTGTAAGAAACAACTGTCATTTAATTGTGTGTAGTGATAGCATCATATCTCTTCATCTACTAGCAACTGGGACTTACTTTAATTTCCTTTGATAGGTTTGGCCTAGAGATTCCTAGATGAAAAAAATGTAAAGACTCCAAATGGCTTTAAACTAATACCCCTATAAAGCAAGATTTGAAAAATCTGCACTGAAAAGTAATGTAAACATTTTGCTTATGTGTTTTTGGTTTAAAACTCGTAATAAATCTTTGCAGCTAAAAAAGTCTCTCTGACTGATACCCTGTATACCAGATGTTTGGGTACTCCAGTACCACTGTAAAATGCAGGATTTACACAGTGAAAGTAGTGCACATGTTTGACAGCCGTGCCAACCAGCAAATGAGTGAACCCTGAAAAAATGTTTTTTCAGTTCCCTGTGTACTCCCAGATGGCTTTTCACATCTCAGTATTTATTGAAGTGCAACATAATTTTTCCTGTGAAAAAAATAGTATTTACCCACACTGCTTTTACTGCAATATTTGAAATAATAAAACATCATTACTTGCTACTCTTAGAGTAGGAAATAACTATGACAACTCCAATACCATGGCTTGATTAATATTGGATTCTTAATAACAATCTTTACACATAGATTTTTGGTAGCAAGATGAGTCATTTGTGCAGACAGAGTTGATTCTGGGTGAGCCAATGACTCCATGGCAACTCAGAGAAATGCGTCTGCAGAGAAACGAGGCAGTGTTGCCTCCTCGCACACAGGTAGGGCCTCTATGTTTTGAAGATCTTTAGTTCAGCTCTCTGTGCTGTTTGTCTAAAGCCAGCCAGCACCGCAGTGTGTTCCAGGCCAAGTCTGGCACAGCCAGAGCCTTACACACAACTTCAAAATAACATGAGCCAACCACTTCTGAAAGTTAAACTACATGGTAAATATACGGGCATGAATTGCCTCTGCAGAAGCTGGAATTAAGAGGCTACTTTGCTTCAGCACACCTTCCACTTTGGCTAGTGGTGTGAAAAAGCGGTGACTGCTAGTAGTGGAATTGAGGGAAAAATCCCGTTGAAAGCTCAACAGCAACTTTGCTTGAGTGAGGACTGCAGAATTTGGCCGTTATTCAGTAAAAACATGTTTCCACCTCTGACACTGTAGGAGATCTCCATACAGCTACAGAAAGCAGCTAAAAATAATTCACATCACTCTCTCGTGTATCGTATCAGATATGGACACACAGTCCCCCGATTTGTCAAGATCTTAAAAACAACCATCAAAACTGGGTGTTCAGTGTGCATATGAAAAATCAAGTGATGTCTTGTTTTGTCTCCAAGTGGCATATTCCAGCGCTCTCAGCCCGAGTGTCCATTCCTGTCAACATCCTAGGGGAGTGGCAGAAAGAAGTTTACTGCACTGGTCATATATTTCCTTGAAAATAGAGACAAAAAGTCAGATCCAATCTTCGGAAGCTTATCTTTATGGTTTGCATTTTATTGAACCCTATTTTACTAATTCCTCCTGATTCCGCATTGGTCATTAGGCATAACGTGTTCTTTATTGGCGTACTATTTAATAACATGCTAATTGATAGCTATCGTACCATAGGAATCAGGGGCCAGCCAGTAAACGCTGGAAATCCTAAAGCAATGGTCCATCACTAACTGCAGCATGCTAGAAATATGAATGTTTATGATCTATGCCCATCCTCGGTTTCTGTACCCCTCACGCCTGGGTTCAGTATAGGCTAGTTTATGAAGAACTGTTGTTTGAGTGATGGTGGGTGGGGAAGGTGAATGGTACAAGGTTGTACAAGGCTTGTAGCCGCTTTGAAAGCCATTTCATGACAGGTGGTGCTATGGAGGCTGACTGAGTTTGCTTGTATTTGGCACTCTGAAGCTAGCCAACACCAGGGTAACAACATGTTCAGCTATTTGTAAACCAAGCAGGGGCCTAAAAAACATTCCACTCACAAGGAAAAAATTGATTTAAAGAGGCTTGGAGTGGAGCTTGAGCATCAATGAACACTGAAGAGCCTTCTTAAACTGACACAATAAATTAGTTCAAAACGGATGACAGCCCAACAGATTACCCACCTCTTAACAAAGGAGGGGCATTCTGGTCCCCTTCACGAAAACATAGATAAAAATTTTGTTCTTCTACTCTAATGAGGCAAGCTCAGATATAAGTCAATAGAGCAATTCATTAACAAATCTAGTGAAATCCCCTGGGTTACCAGTGAGATGACAGTGAAAGTGGATGTGCTGTGAAAACTCTCCTTTGGTAGAGATGTCCATATGCTAAGGGTCAGAGAGCTGAGTGGTTTGCTCTGTTTACTATTCACCATACACATATGGCAGTTAAGGTCACTGTTATCAGACACTTTCTCTGTACACAAAACAAAATTTCCATATGGTCCATGAAAATGGATATGCTTTGCTCCCGTGCAGCTTCCCACGGCTCTCTCTTTGTGCGGCACCGGTTAGAAGTGTAAAAGAAGGGTGCGAGGGGTTACCTCGTCAGTCAATTGCGCTCCCTGCTTTGTGCATCAGTCCAATTTAGGGCAAATCTGCATCACTTTTTTCCCCCTGTCTTTCAGGCACAAATGCTCATGTCAGTCTATTAGAACGTGATGGAAGTACTGATCACTGCCTCTGCATCTAAATCCTTTTGAAACCAGGATGACCTGCTGAAGAGGATTTTGAGTGGAAGGCCCTTCACAAGACTCTTTCAAATCCACATAAATAAAGCCCTTTACTGGCTTAAAATGGCCCCTCAGATTTAGCACTACAGAGCCCCTAAAAAGCACAACACGATTGTCATGGATATTACATGATGGTAACAACAACAGGCCAAGAAGACAAGTCTCCATGCTGAACAAAACTAGGCCAGACTTTTTCATGATTTGGGATACAGATTGCTGACAGCCCTGTAAATAGGCTGTTTAACCCTTTGAAAGTGAATAAAGAGTGTGGAGACAAATGCTTTCTGATAGACTTTGTGTATGTAATGGGTAAAAAAGTATACTGTAGCATTTTGGGATTTCTGGTGCAAGATTAATACTGAAATATCTGAGAGTAATTACTGCAGACCTTTTGCTCCTGCAAAAACAGCTGAGCTAAATAACCGATTGCAGGTGAATATCTTCTTGCACAAAGGAGCTGGAGGGAATGCTCTTACATTTTCATGTTTTAGGCACAACGTTTGTTTCTCTCTCTCTCTCTCTTTGTTATAATTTGGTGCTTCTGAAAAGATAGGAATGACAGGCATGTGTAACCAGCTAATGACATCTCTTCTACCATAAAAATATAACAAAATGAAGAACATTTCATTTATCTGCTGTTCCTAGCCTACAAATACATTTTTAATCTCTCTTTCTCTCTAGAAAATCAACTTGATAAAAATCAAATTTTAAGAATCAGAATATTACCCAAGTCCGAAGATGGCAAAACTGCTGACAAAACCATTTCCTAGAAATTAAGAATTATGTATATTGCCTTCAATTTTACAAAGCTGTTTGTGTTACTACTTGAATGGCTCCCTTGTTACACACAATTTCTGAGGCTTGGCAGCCACATGATTTTCATAAATCCAGATACTACTGTTTCTAACCTCTGACCATGTTTTAACTGTGCAGGGCCGTTTTAATTCATTTAACTCATTTTAATTGTCTTTCAGGGGAAGAACGCTTTCTTTGGCCAGCTTAACTGGCAGGGAAAGCTGCCTGCTTGAGTACTTGCTGCCATTCAAAGAGACCTCTCATGAAAATGCATGCTTGTCCTCGCAACTCCTTCAGTAACTGTAATATTTCTCCCTTACTGTTTATGTCAGAGAGTCATTACTGGAAGCTGCTGACATTTTTGACATTCAGTAGCATCAGAGCACATTAGGTGGTCCTTAGATAATTTTTAGACAAAATTTTCTTGTATCGCATGCTCAGGCCATTACAAGCAACAGAAGTAATACATTTCTGTGCAAGGAAATATCAGTCAGTACACTCATTTTTGTGGACCTTCCCGTATTATTCAGCTGTATTATTCTATAGCTGAACAATTTTAACCATGCAGTGCATAATGCACTGTCTACCCAGGCTGTGCATGCTTTGTTTTTGGCTTTTGTGGAAGATCAATCTCTATTAGGAAATCTATTATCATCACTTATGTTTTACTACAATGAAATAAATAGGCAGCTGCAGTTGTTTGGCCTAATAGCTCTTAGTTTGATTGCTAGAAGTAGGAAATCAATGCAGGGTGAAAGGAAGAAACATTTTTAATAACTTACACTTCAGATATGAGATCCCCAAGTTATTACAAATTATAAGGTTAAGACCTCTTGAAAGAATCCTAGCTAGTTAAATATTTAAAACTCCTGGGTGAGAACACATGCACTAATGAGCTTCAGGCTACTAAATACCATAATCTAGGGGGAGACATCTTGTTTTATATTAGAAAGTATTAGTGAGTATAAACTGGCCATAAGAAGTGTTTAATTAAGAATTATATTGATATGGGGAAAGCAGAGATTGCCGAATCTACTGTTCATCACTGTTAAAAGCTAGATTGGTCTGTGCAGAAGAGGAACAAACGAAAGCAGCCCTGGATCAAACCAGGGGATATGTGGTGTGGTACCCTGACCCTCCCAGTGGCCCTCTCTGCAGCCTTGGGGGAGATGCCGGACAGCTCAGACTGAACACGGATGGAGCCTCCTGCTGAGGTATCCTTTTAACACACATCGGGGAAAAAAGTTGCCTCAGATTTTGATTAATTCTGCTAATTTCATAATAGTTGTTCTTGGGTGACAACTATATTGCAAATGCCAGCCTGGAACATGTCCTGCAATTCTTGCACCCCAAACAAGAACTTCATACGCCTTTGAATCTCTCCCCTTGTGATCTTTTAATTCAGAAATATAAGAATGTGAGAAACCTGTTAATTGTACCTGGCTGTGTTAAGTTCACTATCTTAACAAGGATTGAAATGTTGAAATTCAAATGGTAAGAAGTGAAGGGAGTTGAGATTGACAGGTGAAAACTGGCTTGACATGATTAAGCACCAAGTAATATTAAGTCTTGTCACACAAATGTTGTAGGAGGAGGTTTGCTGCATTGTGTGCACACATATGTATTTTATGTAAAATAGCCTCAGTCTGTCTCCTCTCTGAAACCAGGGAGTGCAAGTGGGTAAACAGCTCATAGCAACAGATGAAAGGCTGATGAAGTTCAGACTCCCAGTTCAAAGGTTTCAGCAGTATGTGAAATGACAATCTCAGGTTATTTGTGTTTCCAAGCTCCTGTGTATTTGAATTGTTTGCTCATCTATGAAGGCTCTCCATTATCTTATTCCTGTTTGTGTTCATCAGCTGAGAGAGCTGGCTAGGTGCAGATATATTTCATAAGGTAACTTTGGTAAAATTTATTTCACCTGCCTCATAATGCCCTGCCTTTGCCCCCAAGAAGATCAGAAATATTTTGTTTTAAGTGATAAGGATAAATTACAGCAACATAAAGCTAGCATCCTTCTTGCTCCATGTGCATCTCCTGCTGCTTGGTCAGGGCAGGTCCACAATTCCATTTTTAAATCAAATTATGCTTGTGATAATATTGTCTTGAGCTTACAGTTGCTGACATGGATATTGACAAAGGCTTAGCCAGTATTTTAATAAGAAAACAAAATACAGGAAATACTCTAGAGTTTCCAGGTGGATCATTAACAAGACGCCTTGGAGGGCTGAGACTGCCAGCCAGCACAGGGAATGCATCACAGTTCGTCATACAACTTAAACTTCTTTTGACATCTAGTTATGTCGAAATGTGACTGATCACCTAGGGGTCCAGGCTCCTGTGAGGGAAAAGTTCACTGACAGACAGCGAACGAAGCTGATCTTAAATGAGAATCAAGAGAAAGCAGCATTCCAGTGTCTGACAGTCTGCAGCTGCTACCTGGGTCTGCCTAACGAAGACGAGCCTGCTCTGCTGAACAGTTATATTAGCATCTGTATGCTTCTGTCTCATTATCACACATCTGCCTACCTTTATTCGAATGAAGCTTCTTCTGATCTGACAGCTCAGGCATTGTCAGTGAATAGATATTATGGGAGCTGGGTACAGCAGCTTAGGGTGTTAGCTTTTATTTTCTAAAGACTGTTGTACAGTTTGACAGTATAATGCCACAGAGGTAAAGAAGATAATTAACATATTGGGCAGTTTCTAAACAAAGCTGAGACAGTTATACTGGCAAAAGTGCTGCTGCTGGAACAGTATAGTTTGCACTCTAGAAACATCAAACACTTTCAAGTTCTGCCTTTTAAAAAAGAGAGCATGAGCAGGTACAGTGTGGTCCCCACACCACAGATGGAAAGTTTTGGGGGGTTTGGCCCACACCTAATAGCTTCAAAACCTTTGGTGTTCTTGAAGAACCTGTCACATGCATTCAAAATCTTCACTTGCTCAGGCAAAATATCTTTCAGCATTTGAGAAGATTTGAAAAGGCATGTGCAGAGAGGAGGTGGTTGTGAGTCTTTTTGCTTTCTTGAATTTATTTTTACCCCACAGCACAAAACTAAGTGCTCATGTGAATTTCACAGAGCTCATATTTGGATGGAGATTTAAGCCTTCTAAGCTAGAGATCGCATGTGAGATTTTCTGGAAATGCCAAAAAGAAGTATGATGGAAGTTTTGTCATCATTTGTCTTCTCAGTAATAAACTAGAAAAGCTTGCTTAAAAAAGCTTAAGCAAACAAAGGGGAAAATAGTATTTTGAGCCTACAATGTAGATAGACTGAGCTTTGATGACTGAAGAAGGGGATGTTCATATTTTTCTCCTCTGTAGCTCTGAGAAAAGAAATATAGTACTGCAGTGGATTACTACACAGTTTGCCTTCAGTCTTCACGAGGTACTGTAGTCTGTATATTTTGGACAGTGGTGGACTTGAATGGTAACTTAGCATCATAAATATTCTGGATATGAAACACTTTAGAAAAATATATTCTTTAAAAGTTGGCATCCTTCTTTACATTGTTGAGAAAAGTAGTGAATGGGATGTGCTACAGCAAGAGCATCCCTGAAACTGTTGTCTGTTTGAGCCTTGGTTGATGTTTTAAATGGCATAAGTAATAACTTAGAACCCCCTGCCCACAAGCAATTGTAGCCAAAGACCAGATCCTCAGCTGATTTGAATGAGTTGTTCATTTACAGCCAAAACACTCTTTCCTGTTCTTGTGACAATATGCAGATTTACCCTGCTGAGTATTTAGTTCTAAATTCTTTACTCATTTCATTCATGGCTTTCAGTTCACTTACTTTCTTTGTTCTTCAGAGCACAGGGTTTCCACGAGTTAATGTTGAAATTACTGCTATTTTGCAACAATGCAATCAAAGTCATTTCAGCATCCACACTGATAAAGTGAGAACAGTCCATTCAGATTGGCCTCCAAGACCTGCGCTCACCATTGCAAAGTTGGAATACAAAATAAGAGATTCATTTAAAAAAAAGATGGAATCCGTTGTCATTCATTCTAAAAAGGCATTGCAGACTGCCGACACTGTACAGAAAAATAGGAGATGTTGACCTTTTTATTATAGACTTTTCTGTAGTGTTGCCCTCCTTTCACAGGCGCACCCCCCTGCAGCCTCGCACACCCACACGCACCCGCACACACACGCGCGCACTCTTCAGCTCTATGTTATCTCAAATAATTACCCTGCGCTTCTGGCTGTCCCCAGTGACTTCTGCTGCTAAAAAAGCTACTCATTGTCGGTGAGTGAAGAGGGATTTCAAACCTGCTTCTTGTGGCCCAGCAACAGCTCTTAATTAACCACTCAGGTATTGAGCCGCCTCCTCGCCCGACTCCCATCCATATGGCAGGAACATGTCCGCAGTGATAATCACTGAAGGAAATATTGTATCAAAAAAGGGCTCACAGAACAGAAAGCTCGTGCAAATTATTTTTAATGATTCTCATCTTATGAGCCAGATTTGTTATTTCAAACAGGGCTGGGGAAGGGAGCTGGGGCCGTACATGCCCGTCCTTGACCCCTTCTCCCCTGCTCACCCCTTCACCTGGCCAGAGCCTGATCCCCAGCCCTGCCACAAAGCGAGCGCCCCGGGTACTGGAGGAGGCCCTTCAGGCAGTCTAAAAAGCATTAGTTCTCTATGATTTTGATAATCCTTTGTTTCTAGCGTGACTCGCTTTTCTACACGCTGGATGTGCACATTTCCTGCGAGCAAGGTACTTGAAAAAACTTGCAGCCTTGACACAGACCCACACTTTTCCCTTCCCCATTGGTTTATAAAAAAAACAAACAGTGATTTGAGTTTATAAATCTAATTAAAAATGAAGTTGCATTTACATTTTAAAACCTTGCATATACCAGCATACTGTGTCAAAAGATATTATGTATGATTTTACTTTGTGACAGAAACCATTACATTTAAAAATTCATTACAGCAAGGTTAGTTAGACACATGATGGATGCAGCTTTAATCCTGCCATATATTATTACAGTTAAAATGTAAATGATGAAAAATATTTTGTGCTTATCAGCATTTATGTGGAAATGTGTTTTACAGTGATATATGGTGTTATATTTCTATTATTATGATGAGAAAGAATGAAATATAAAAAGACTAAGTGTTTATTAAAACATGGTTACTTGTGATAAAATATTCTTGTTGTACATGACTTTAAACATATTTACTGAGGGCATTTGTCCAAAACAACTGTAAAATGTGTTTGCTATGCAAATCATTCTTTGTAATTTTTTCCCCTCTGTTATACTGACTATAGCTTTTTAATAGCCTAATGTTGAAGCTATGTAAATATATTTTTATTATTTTTCATTTCAGACATCAAGGGGGGGATGGGACTGGCTCTGTTTACACACGCGCATGTATTCTAATAGATGGAACCATATATAAAAAGATCGACAGATAATTGATCCTACCAAAAATCCTTTTTCCAGTCTCCTCTTATTTCAGCCTCTCAAAGCCCAGCCTTGATCCCAGAGAGCCGAGCCCTTTGCTAGCACAGCCTTTCAGCACATGCTGATCTGTGAGCACACGTGTGGTCCCACTGATGCCAGGTGATTTTACACTTTACACAACCAAACCTTTAATTCAGGCTTGTTTTGCACCCTCCTCCCTCACATACAGGTAGTGCGTCACTGCATGGAGGATTCATCCCCTGGCCAGGGAACCAAATTGTTCTTCTTTCTCCAATGAAGGCAAGTTTTTATTTGTGCTTGCACTTTAGAGAAGCCCTGCCAAGGAAATCTGTGCAGCCTCCTCCTAATTTGAGGTGTAATGAGTTTTGAAGTCATATTGCATGTTACAAATCCCTAGACCAAGTAAGTTTTTTTAAGAGTTTATTCTTCAGCAGTGACCCTTCAAGAAGGGTTTCTGGTGCTGTGGGCTTGGTCTCCACAGGCAAAATCCAGTATAATCTTGAGCAGAACAATACAAAGGCATAAAAGCCATTAAGTGACTTGACCAGCGTCCCACAGGAAGTCTGTGGCAGAAAAGAAAATAAAAACTTGACGGTCCTGAAACTTAGGAATGTAACCATTCTATGTATGTATTCCCACATGTGCTCTGGCTACTGGGTTTTCAGTGTGTTTCAGGTTTGCTCTCCTGGTCCTTCCACTGGCCCTGGCTGACCACTGTCATTATTCCAGTATTAAGTAACCTGATGACCCAGAAGGTATTGCCTTGCACCCCACATAACCCTGACTTGCTGTTGCTTCCACTGTATTCCCACCATTTATTTTCTGGATGTATCTACCACAAGGTTATACTGTTTGTTTTGTTACTTTTTATGCAGCTTATATTTAAGAAAGCAATAGGGTGAAACAAACAAATGATGTTTTCCATATTTTTCCTATAATTCCTCCAGTTTACAATGCAATCTCTTCAAAAAAATTAAATTGATTTGAGTTTGGCATGAAGCAGTAATCAGGCTGAGATTGCTTCTAGTTATATGAAACTGAGCCCATCTTTACCAAGTCAAATGCACTTACTAAAAAAACCCAGCTAACTCAAAATATTTGTTTGTGATCAAGAGCATGTATGCCCTTCAGTCCTTTAATGCCTTTCCTTTGATATGAACAGGAGCAGGAGACCTGGTGCTTGTAGTTCACTAAAGTGGCTATTTCCTTATAACCTTCCCCTTGTAACAATGTTTATTCAGTTATCAGGGAAGAAATATCATTTGTCCATGCAGCTACAATTACCCAATTTGTTGTATAAATTATTACTTTTTTTTCATCTCATGTTGATGACAGAATCATTTAATAGACTTTCAGTTGCTCAAGCTTGAAAATTGGTTCCACATTCTCCCTTTTTTAGTTTTCCTCCCTAGGGTGAGTGCAACGTGGTCTAAATACAATTTCCATCCCTCCCCTCCTTTTTTTTTTTTTTTTTTTTTTTTAAACATCTGCTTGTATGAGGATGTTGTTGTGTACATTAGTGCTGTACAGTTTAGCACCCTTTAGGACTACCTTTGGCTTTCGGCTTCCTCGTTCCTGGGGCCAATCATAATATATCAGGAACTGTAGATATTTCCTATCTCAGCGCTCTCCATAACTCTTTTGCTCAGCTGTCTGAAGCTGTTTTCTTTAGGAAGTCCAAAGCAAGGGGGCCTGGCTGACCTGGCATTAGTCCTATTTATAAGAATAAAACCTCTTCCCCATACACCTTTGGAGCTTTGTCATGTAGGGGTCACATCCGTTTAAATTAATAGCTATAGTGCCCGTGACGGAACATGGACACCTAACCTTTATTGTCCCGTCTACCCTTTTGTTTGAAGTTATCCAACCTACTCAGCTGATTTTCATCAAAGCTAAGGTTACAGGATTTGCAACTGTGTCTTTGCCACATAATTAATTAGGAAGGAAAAAACAGCTATTGTCACATGTAGTGGATTTTTTTTTTTGCAATATGTTTACTTGTTTATTTAAAATAAGCATTTGCTTTTAAATTTTTCTTCCCCTGCTGCTGCTACTGAAATAAATGCCAGTCAGGCTTGTTTGCTTAGTATAGGAGTTACTGTGTGGTTGTAGAAAGAAATGATGTGTGGAGCAGCCATATCATTTCCAACCTGCAATCTAAGGGCTTCTCTTAAAAGTAATGCCATTTCTGCTCTGTGGCACTGGAGATGTCACAAAGTTATGATCTTCCCATTCATGGGTCAACTTGGTTGACTATGAAATCTATTTACTTTAGTTTTAAGTCTAAGAATATTTGCTGAAAGCAGGATTATCACTTTGTAGACCACCAACAGCTGTTGAAAAGCAGGGCATAAAAGTTTGTTTATGTCTTTAATAACCCACTTAATGACGGAGAAAGCACATTCTTCATAATAAAGTAGCCTGGCATAATCTTACTCCCGCGCATGGTGTCAGGGAATTAAGAAACATCTGCTATGCCATAAAATAACATTGTATATACGATGTACATTAAAAACATGTGTATACACATATGTATATTATATACATTATTTAAAATGTCTCAGTGGAATTCTACTCTTTTTAATTACATTTAGAAAAGAGTGAAATGGTTAAATGATGGTATTTTTACTTCTGAATTGGGTTTGATATAATACTTGTAGCTATGGCTAGTTATAATGGCAAGGGACAGAATACAGTATCAGAGTACATATAAGACATAAAGGCAAAGTTTCAAGTCTTCAAATTGGGGTTCAAATCAAATTTTAGCCTCTGAATAAGTGACCTAATTTTCCAAAGCACAAAGCATTTGTGGGTTCTTGACGTGATGAGCGTTGGTTGCTCAGCAACTCTGAAAAGTCAGGCCAGTAGTTCGGTGCCTAAACATATTTTTATTTACAACTAAGGCATCTGAATTTGCAGACTTTACACACACAGATTATTTGCATTACTCCTGCACTCAGAATGGAGATTCCACAGTGCTGCTGCTGTACATCCAAGAGAGCCACTGCCTCTACTTTGGAGAGCTTACGAGTCAAAAAGACCAAATAATCTTTACCCTCACTCTGCAGTTGGGATACTGGAGTCAGTGGGGGTAATGCACTTCACCCTGCAAGCAGCTGAGTATTGTGGCTCCCAACCAGCAAAGTATGTAAACATGTCTTTAAATTTAAGCGTGCAAGATGTAAGTGGAACTACTTGCATCTTAAAATTAAATACATGTTTCACTAGATCAGGCCAGATGGTTTTACATGCTCAAAAGTGACATTTACAAGGTCACATAGGAAGTGCTTGACAGAGCCAGGAACTGAAACCAGATCTCCCTAGTGCCAATCTAGTGCCTTAATTTTGCTGCCATCCTTTTTTTTTTTTTTTTTGATGGCATATTTCTTTTCAATGCAAACAGAAAGGGAACAAAAAAATAATCCAGTAAGGAGACAATCAAGTCGATTTTTTTTTGTTCTTTTTTGGGAGCTTTTTAGAAGGGCTGGAACCCAAGTGCCACTGTTTAAGGGATTAGCACTTTCATCTTTTCAGAAAGGCATATATTTTTATAGACTTAAAAAAAATTTTGTTCCTTCTATCTTACAAGAATGTAAGCAATCTGTTTTCATTTTGTAGGTGGCCCACCAAATAAAAAAGTTATAAGTTAATAAAGTTTCTATGCAGATTTATGTGAACTGGATGAACTCTGCCAGTATCTGAATGTTAATCTGTTTGAAAATAACTGCCATGGTACTGGAATAACTCAACGTCATACAGCAGGGTGCACTAACAGTAGTTCTCTCATTGACATTTTCCCCACAGCTGCCAAAATAAACATGCGAAACTACTATGGGGAAAAAACCCAATGAACTACTGGAAAGGCAGTGGTGATATATTTAAGGCAGTTTCTTCAGATTCACCTAAACCTCAGCTTTCACTAACATATATTTTTTTGTTGGTAGTCCTATCCTTGCAACTTTTCTTGGATGCATTTGGTTTATTCCATCTTGCTTTGCTAGCTCTGTCCTTAGCATCCACCTATCTCCTATTCTGCCTCAGGTTTTAATGTGTCTTTAGCTTTTCTGTCATTCTCTAACTCAAATCCAGACCTCTGCACCATGAGACTCCTCTGCTTTCTAGATGAAATACTTTTTTCTTACTAATGTTCATTGGCCGAGGTTTTACCCTGTGTATGAAAGGGAAGAAAGCAACAGCTTCACCTTCTCATAGGATCCTACTCCTACTTCAGCAAATTGCAAAAAGATAAAATATGAACATAGGGATGTATGTTTTAGGCGTTTTGGCCGGCTGGCCTCTGTATTTCAATATCTATTGTCTTGAATGGATTTCTACACATAGAGGTTGCATTCCAGTGACCAGTTTACAAAACCTCTTAGAACTAGTAGAATTTAAATAAGATTCCTTTAGATTAATGCACCTACTCATCTGGTGGGGTCTGCGTAGCAGGCTCCATTTATTCTTCTCGAGTGTATTTAAAGCATCATCACTTCAAGTTGTTTAGCTCCACCAGATCTGCCTGGGGGCCTGTGGCCAAGGCACCGCAGCTCATGAACTGGCCGGAGAGGACAGAGCCTGCAAGGGCACCCAGCACAGGGCTGCCTCAACACATGGTGGGGGTTACAGGTTGCAGGCAGTAACTGCTGACAACAAGCAAACCACAAATGCTGAGGCACTCGTGGTTCGAGCTCCCTCAGCCACTATGGATTCCCAGTCATGGGTCAGCCCATGCAGCTTGTGAGTGCTTTGGGCAGGGGGAGAGTTTTCAGTTAAAGTGGGTAATTTGGTGTCCAGACAAATGCCTGCCTCTCCATCTCACTGTATGTCTGTACCATGCTTGGCACAAGTAGGCCCTGAAGGGCTCAGAGTTTCCCAACACAGACAAATCCATTACAAAGCACATCTCAACTTTTGATAAAATCATATTTTGCTGGAAAACAATGTGTGTGTTTTAGAGTTTAAAGTTTTAATAGAGATCTAGTCTTAATGTAGAACTATTCCTTGACTATTTTGTGTCAAACTGAAGGAAATTAAAGCTTAGAATTTTCCAAAGAAAGTGTCCTCTAACTTGTTGGACTGGTTTCTTCTGCAGTAAAGACCGACTGGCTCATTATGGACATTAAGTATTCCTGCATAAGGATCTTATGCTAAGCAGCATAATACAGTTCACTTTCAAGGTATGCTTAACATCAATTTCTCACTCAGGACAAACACACATCTTCCCTTGTCAAAAGAGCAGGCACAGAATCTGTTAATAAGGTATATATCTGCGCTTTTCTGTTTTTCTCATTGCCTTTTTTTTTTTTTTTTGAACCTGAACCTAAGAGTGTACATGAGAACAGCTGTACAAGGATCAGAGTAAGTATCCTGTCTAGGGGAGGTATTGTTCCTTCTCCACCAGTAGCAAACACTCAGGAAAGAGACCAGAAAGGGATGTTCAGATGCTGCTGCTTCCATAGCACAGCTTCTTAGCTTTAGCCATCCAGCAGCTTGATTAGCTGAGCCAGAGCTCGTATCTTGAATGCTTTTTATAGCCCTTGATAGATATTTTTTTCCCCCCTCCACCTCCCCATACATTAATTTGCATATTCACTTTTTAAGGCCATGTACACTTTTGATATCCACAACATCCTGGGGCATTGAATTCCACAGTTTTCTATTATGTGTTGTGTGAACATGCACTACGTTCTTAAATTCTTGTTCCAAATAATTTTTTCCATGACACTGTTGATCTTATAAACCTTTGTTATACACACTTTTCATCCTCTGTACTTTCTTCAGGCTGTGGAATCATCCTGTATTTAGGTGCCACTCAGAAGCAGTCCTATATCTGTAAAATGTACAAAATCTCAATTTGTAAATGACAAATAGTATTTACTTTCGGGATAAAATGGGCACACACTACTACCATTAATGAGACACAATGCAAGCTTGAGAAATACCAGTAAAAGTGGAAATATAAAGAGCAGATTAGACTCCCCTTCAAAGGGTAAGGAATACAGAGCTGAGATGAAGGCACTGGTGTCTCCCTGGCTTCCCCATATAGCTGCAGAAACCCAGAACAGGGCCATAGAAGGGTTCCCTTCCTATGTGCTCCCCTGTGTTGAGTAGATTGGGTTGAAGACTCTTTAAATACTGTGTGGAAAAATTCTTGGGCATAAAATCAAGATCTAAATCAGTCAGATAAGAGATTGAATTGCAAGCTTTAAAAATATTAATACACTTAATTTCATGTGTTTCTAGCTAGCTCCTTTATTTGGGGGCTTATTTGTTCCTGCATACTGGCACATACTGGGAGAACTGGAAAGCTAGTACCAGCATAAGCACCTATAGTAGCTTATTACAGAGGGTAAACAGCCAGTGTTATTAGTAGATGAGCAGGAAAGGTAGATCAATATAAAGAAATACTGCTCTCATTCACTGTTCCCTTTGTCACTGCCAGGCCTCAGAATTTTTCAGTTCATTGATGTCAGTAAGGATTTACTTCCCTGCCCAAGGAGCTGGGGCCAGATTATTCCCAGGCTGCAGCAGATACTGATCAGCATGTAAGCTGGCTTGGGCAGCTGTGTAAGAAAGTAGAATTTAAGATCACAGCAACTTAAATACTGTTTGAGTGTATAACATCCACGTTGGTATTAGGCAACTTGGCAACAGAAGTGACCAAGACACGTGTCTCCTTTTGCTGCAGCGCTTGGTGAGTACATCGGGTTGGTTAGACAGAGAGGGTGTAATGTTTTCATTAGCTGAATGAACACCTAGCTCAGGCCAAGTCTGTTGAGGCTTCTGGAAACATTTTATTCACAGGGGGCAGCTCAGGGGTTAAACTCTGTTTAGCATATTCACTTCTCCACTAACATACCATTACTTAGTTTGTGGAGCAGCTTCCTCACTAACAGCACCTGTAGCCTGTCCTTGCATACCTAATGGTCTAATGCCTTCAGCTAGCTGTGGCTTACACCAGGCATACCTTCTCGTCACTGTTATCACCAATGGTTTCCTCAATGGAAATAATCATTCACATTGTAACTGTTGCCAAAACACTCTTGGCACCAGAAATGCTCTTGGAATGAGAGCCTGAAGGCATGTGGGAGCCCAAACAGCTGTAGCAGCAGCACAGCCGGTCAGTGAGCTGGGTTTGAGCCGCACAAGGGCGAAAAGACACAGAACTTTCGTAGAAGAAATACTACACTTTGCTTTATGTGCACACATAGAATCTCATTTGGTGTTTAGTACCAAACAGAGGTAGGTTCCTAGATCTGCCTGGACCTTACAAACAAGTTCAGCCATGTGTCAAGACACCCTTTTTACATATATTTATGCACAAGGATGCTAGTGTCTGTGTATGCTAATCTTTGCCCAGTGTTCGTACACCTTTAGAACCTCACTCCCTAAATGCAGCTTAGGAGTTACCCACAGTTAAGGTTATAAGCAGAGATAGTTAAAGATTTTCTTCTCAACAGTGATATATCATCTACACAGTATATAGCAACTTAGCCTGAATTTTAACCAAAGCCACAGTGCAACAACAAAATACAAAATTCAGTTTTCTCATCCATATTTCAGTTATGGCATCTATACAGCACTTATGCTTTCTCCAGGAGACCAGGCAGAGAGGCATTCTAAAGACCCCAGCAACCAGCATGGGAGGACTTCTTACTGTGGGTGTTGCAGCTTTTTCTAAGGGGACACATGTGAATCTAATGATCAGGACAGGAATTAACTAATGTACACCTGCTGATGATACAGGCCTGCCTTTCTGCCTCCTGTCCCCCACTGGGCAGCATCGTCTAGGATGAGCACCATGTAAGGACCAAAGATTTTGCTTATGTCCAGGATTTCAAAATGAAACCTGAATATTTGCCTTTCTGTGCTTATGGTTTCATGTCCATGTACTTGCAAATAGTCCATCATACAGTCCCATCACTGCATTTGCCTGCATACATGGAGCATGCAAATGTTTTGAATGAATTCAAGTACTTCCATGCAAAAATGCCCTTTTTCACATATTATAATTTCAAAGAAAAATGTTCTAATCCCCTTTGTAGGTTTAAACATTTTTAGTGAGTTAAACAAACTGCAACTGTTACTTTTGTACAGTTGTAACCTGATTACCTGACAAAGCATCAGCAGCATGAGGTCCTTTATGGGTCACAGCTGAGCTGGACTTTACACCCAAGAATTTCCCTGTTTTTGATCAGGAGAGAATTATTCTTCTGGGCAACACCCAGCTGCTGAAGTCTGGAAAAAAGAATGTGAAATGCAGCCAGACAGTCCCAAAAGACCCTATATGTCCCTTCAGATGAAGCAAAAAGAAAGTAAAATCCCATCCCTGTCCCTTGGGGCCTAGGGCCACCCATCCCTCACCAAGACCCTCAGCCACAGCCCAGGTGGGCAGTTCCTTGCCCTGCTGTCCCAGGCCTGCATCACAGCACTGCGTGGAGGCTGCTGGGGCTCTCTTGTTCCCCGGGCTGTACCCCCAGGCACCGTGCGATGGGTGAACACCCCCAGCACCGTGCAGGTGTGCAGCCCAACAGGTAGCAGCACGCACTGTGTACACCTAGGTTTTCTCTCCCCGAGAGCCCCAGCAGAACTGGGGGGCTGCACACCCCCGGGCAGTCTGCCGCCTGGGAACAGGGCTTCACTCCGTGGAGTCTGGGGCAGAGTGACACACGATGAATCTGTGCCCCAGAGAAGGTAGCCCAGGTCCTTGTTAGCACTGAAAAATGCTCCACAGCATCCAAACCCTGCGGTGCTCCCAGGCGAGTTAATTGTCAGCGTGCCACTGCCTCTGCTCCCTGTGTGGTCCTGCAGAACGAGCCATCCTGATGGCTGCCAGTAATGAGGAAAACTGGAGTGTTTTTGTTTTGTTTCCTTTTAAATAAACTTGCAGTCCTTAATCTAGCAGGCTAGAGTCCAGACTCGACAGCCCAATGAATAACGAGGTGCAAGGAAAGACAGGATGTAGAATTAGGAGGTCAGGGCTGAAGGTTGCCCCAAATTTAATCTCTAGGCTGGGCACATCACATCTCTTCCCCACCTCTCCTCCTCCTCATCCCGTCACTCTCAGACACGGGGCATAGGTGCATGCTTCCCGGGGTGATGGCCTGCCCAGCACGCCTAGGGAGCTAGATACCCCACTGGTCCCCTCCCTCAGTCCTGTCTGGGGCCATCCCATGAGGCTTTTGGGCTGAGGCACCCGGAGCTGCCCACAGCTCTGCCCTGGGCACCGCGCACCGCCTCTGCTTTCTCACCTCACCTTGCAGAGAAGCGTCGTTCTGTTGTTCAGCTTGTTCAGATGCATGCTTATGAATAATGTATGCATACCTATAGATATCTATATAGGCTGGTAGATAATTACAACTATTAAGTCATCTTAAAACAACTTCTCTTCAAAACAAAGTCAAAATACTCTTCTATATCTTCTCCTATTTTATACACGCTTGCCCAGTTTCTCCTTCTCCCCCTTTCTTCCATTAGGTGACTAATTTTTGTCACCTTCAAACTGCATTTTTGCTCTTCTATTATTCACTAGAAAAATGCAACATCCTGCACAAAACATTTGTTTTCATTAGACTGATATACTGCAAAGTTGTTTTCTGATTTATCCCTTTTAAGTAGATGTACACAGAGTACGATAGTGGGTTAGTTTGCCTTCACTTTTATTTACTGTTCTATGTCTTGACTATTTACAGTCACAGCACTGCAGAGCAGGGGATTCTCATGGCTCAGTGCATCAGAGGTAGACCAAAACTTAGACTGTGGCATTTGTGGTGGTGGTTTGTTGGTTTCTATGTGCTGCCAAAAACTTGAGCTCTAATTTTATTTGTTGAGTCCCTGAGCTGTGGGCTCCAGATGACCCCACACCACAGCTATGTGCTATCTTAACATGGGAAAGTACTGAAACACTAAATGTAACTGTAAGAGGCCTATTATACATAGCAGAATAACCCCTGACACAGCACACATAGCTTGTGAAACAACCCCTTCTGTGTGCCAGACTGTCCCAGACCACGTGCCCCGGTACCCACCTGATCCACGCTGCTGCTGCACAGCCAAGCCAGCCCCTGCAGCTTGGGTGCGAGCCCTAGGGAGAAAGCAGAGCATCCCCACCCTGGCCTCTTCCTTTGGTACGGCAGTGCTAGCAATTTATAGCAGAGGCATCTACCAGTTCCCAGATAAAGCAGCAAAAGGGAAATCAGATTCACCCAATGACTCTGATGACATTTCGTGTTACATTGCTGAGATCATCTTTGCTTTGGTACCTATCAGTAAGCATTAATTTCCTTTCAATACCTTTTCTAACCTTTCAGCCTAGCTCAAACCAGATTTTAGCATGAGAAAAACAGACTTATTACCACATACTAAAGGTAATAAATAATTCTTTCTGCTGCATGTAGTATTGGCAAAGTTTGTGACCATGGCTGAATTACAGCCATGCATGCACTGCGCATACATTTATTCATCATCTAAATTATTTTTGGCAGCAAATAAAAAAGTGTACTGATTAAAATTTAAGAGTTATCTCAACTAGTTCAAGACTCTCTAATCAGCTCACCTTGGCTCAGGTGTCCCTCTGCTTGCCAATAGTCTTTAACATGCATCAAGGAAAAGAATATAGTCAGCAAATCATGTCGTTTCCATGGTGACCACAGGTGGCCGTGTGCTCGCCTCCTTTACAGATGAAGAGATAAAAGGTCATTGGTATTGATGGCACTGGGAAGAAATAAGTGCAGGCTATTTTCATGGACTTCTGTGCTAACACAGGACAGGGATGAAGTCAGGACTTCAACAGTGTTTGCATCTCTTTGGCTTAA